>NC_081413.1:723455648-723745648 GCF_030272615.1 Cryptomeria japonica | reverse complement strand
GAAATTTCTCAGAGGAAGGTATGATAAAAAAGTCGACATCTAAGGATTTAGTATGAACTTCAACAGGAAGGGTGATAGAACCAATGGTAGGACAAGGGAAGCCATCAAATAACTTCACAACCACATGAGAAGCATCATATAGTGGTTTATGAAATCATAAAGTGAAAAGATACTCTTCAGTTATGACATTAACCATGCAAGAAGGATCAATCAGGGCACCACGGAAAGGGATATCCTTAACCTTTGCAACTATGTATAAAGGGCCATCGGGTGCTCTAATGGTCTCACTAGGGTCAAGTGTAATACATGGATCCTTAGGAAAATCTTGTGTTTCTACCATATTAACCAAGTTTGGAGCCATAGAGGTGAATTCTTCAGAAGTGAGAGAATTAGGCACAATCTCAATAATGTTAGAGGTATGAGATGGAAAGGGATCAGTGAAAATCTTAAGATTTTGATTAGGAGGAGCAACTGATTTATTCCCTTTATCATTTGCACCTGCCATAGATATAGTATTATTATTAATCAAGTCTTGAACCTTATTTTTCAATGCAAAACATTTCTCAGAATCATGACCAGGTTGACAATGGAATTGGTAAAGGGAATTGTTATCAAAATAAGGAGATGCAAGTTTGGAAGGATCAATTTGTTTTATAGGAGGAAGTTTGATAAGATTTATATGCAATAACTGAGACATAATACTATACAAAGATTCATTCCAAGGAGTAAATTGTCTTTCTCTTTGAAAAAAATTAGAAATAGCAAACACACCTATTGTAGCATTCACATGGTTGTTGTTGATTGGATCATTGAACTTGATGAAGATTTTTGTTGGTTTGAATATCTCAAATGGTTGTTGAACACTCTACCCCTTATCACTCGGAGCCATAGGATTTGATTGCTCCATTTGACTCACAACGAGTTGATAATTGTGGAGTTTTGCGCACAACTATGGAAAGGAAGCAAGCTCAGACAAAGAAGCTTTTCCTAGATATCTTTTTGTAAATTAAAAATGAAAATTCTTTGAATATCATTATCAGGCACATGAAAAGAAATTTGAGCATACAAATGCTTATATCTACCAATGAAATCAATCACTTTTTCTTTAACACCTTGTTTACAATGCATTAAATCAGTCAAAGCGATTTTAGGACCAATGTGAAATTGTTGGATGAAAGCATTTGCCAATTGTTGAAAAGAAGTGATAAAATAAGAAAACAGAGAGAAATACCATTGTAAGGCCTTATCTCTTAGTGTTCTTGTAAACAGTTTTGCAAGCAATCGTTGATCCTAAGAAAAATCAGTACACAACGTTTGAAATGTTTTGACATGCATAAGAGGATCACCTTTTCCATTTGTGTGGGAGAAAAAGTGACACTAAGCAAACATGCCCTAATCTCACTTTCAACCACACACTTGTGGAATACGAAAGAGCCTAGAGGTATCACACAATTGGCTACTTCTTCTTGTGGAAGAGAGAGCCACGGGCTACCTATTAGGATTTCTATTCCTTTGTTGCAATTGAAAGATGAAATGATGCAAGTTCAATCCCTAACCCCAAAGTGCAAGTATGAACTAATAACAAGATTGCAGAATTGAACTTAAACAATGGAAAGCTGTAAACACAAGGACAAGACAAGAATGCAAATGCGTACTCGGAGTTAAAATCTGACTGAAAATGTTCGGGATGGGGGCGCGCGCGCCACTGTCCTGATTCTGCCCCTGAAACTGCTCCGGAAACTGTTGTTTTGCAAAGCTGTCAAAAATGCTGAAAACTGCTGTCAGAAGGACCAGGGCGCCCAGCGCCCCTGTCCTGGCAGGACCAGGGCACCCCACGCCCCTGTCCTGGTCTTTTGCTCTGAGATTTGGTGTGAAGTTCGGTCTCCGTCTGCTTCTTCCAGATCTGTAACTTGCAGCGTCGTCTGAATTCTGAAACCTGCACTTATATCTGAAAAGGTGTGGTGGGCGGCTATATAGGGTTTTGCCTTAGTCAAACCCCTGCTTCGGTGATTTCCACCTCCACGAATAGCCAAGTTGTATTGTAAAATGTATTGTGTGTGCAGACCTAGTGTGTGTGCAAGGTCCTTAAATGCAAGAAAGCAAACTAGAGCAACCTAGAAAGTAAACCCTAATTGCTTGTAAATGATAATGTAAATGCTCTAAATCAAGATACAAAGTGATCTAAAGCATGAATAAAGGATATATTGAAGCTTATGCAAAGACATGAAAACAACATGAAATCATACCCAACCCTCAAGGGAGGAGTACAAGCCAATCTTCAGTCGGTAATCTCCTATTGGTCTTCAATGTCTCCCAAGCCCTAAATGAATGAAATTGATGAATGCTTGATGGATGGATGTTGAATGTTATTGAAGTCTTCAAAGATCTGCTCTTTCGCTGCATAGAAGGTCCTCGAAAGCCCAAAATTCCCCTCCTTTCAAATGAAGAAAGAGAGCTCTTATATATGAAACCCTAGGTCTTAATTTCAACTTTTGGTCGACCTAGAGATTGAATATCCCGCCAATTTCTTGGGGTTAAGCTTTATTTTATGATTGGATCGTGCTCCTAAAATTTCGGGAAAAATGTCCGGGACCATGTGCACTCCGAGCGCCATGGTCCCGACAACTTTTCACCAAATTTTCAGGGCCGTCGGATATGATGATTTTAGAGAGAATCCCGAAGTTACAGGTGATTTCGAGATGTTTTGACCCCCGAAATCAAGCCCCCAAGTTCAAAATAGGACCTAATTAGGGTTTTTGATTAAGTGATGTATAGGAGGAATAAAATGAAAAGGGCACACTTTAATGAAAGGGCCCAACTTTATGATGTAGGAAATGATAAAATAGGACCTTAGACCTAATTAATTTAATTAATTAAGTGCTAAAGGGGAAATGCAATGCAAAATAAAAAATGCACCAAGGCGGGTGCTAAACTAGGTGTGAAATTGTACCACCCTAGCAAGTGCGTACAATTTACGACGCTACACCATTATAGAGTTCCAATTGAGGGATCTCCACATGTTTAGGTGGCACAACTTTAACAATATCAAGAGAAAGTGGGCTCGCAACATCAAAGGTGGGCACACTAAACTTGGATTGACTCATGGAAGTAATTTGTTGTTTTAAGGAAGACACAATTTGAGCAAGATTGTTGATTTTCATTTCGGTAAAAGAATTGATGTTAGACATAGGTGATTGAGAAGGTGGTGTGATGTTGTTTAAAGAAGGCATGGATTGAGAATAAGGTGGTGGGACATTATGATAAGTAGGCATTGGTGATGATTGGGTAAGAAAAGGGACACTTAAAGGAGGAATAAAGTTGTTGAAGGAATTGCCCCCTTGTGTCACACTAATTGGTTGAGTAATAATAGGAATATGCATGGAAGTCATGGGTAATGATGGAGGATTAAATGAAGAAGAGGGATTTCCCCCATGACCTATGGTTGTAGGAATGACATTTTGAGTTGAAGTAGCCATGATATTAGATGTGAAAGTAGGAATACTAGTCATAGGATTAGTCAAAGGAATAGAGGAATTGACTTATGTTGAAGGTTGTGAGTAACCTAGTGTTTCGGCACAACACTTGATATGCATGACATTAGAATCAACAATATGTGCAATTCCATGCAATATATCAATTCCAATCTTACCACTTTGAAGCATGCATTTAAGACCTTCAATTAATGGAAGAGCTTCACTATTAGGGTATTCTTGGGACATCCATTGTTGAAAACTATCAAATTGATTGTCCAATGTAGAAAGTTGATCTAAAAAAACTCTAGTTAAAGCTTCTTCTTCATCATGAGATCCACCAATAGGCACATGATTAGGATGGGAAGAATTGGCATGATCCTCATTAAGGAAGTCACCCAAATTAGGCTCCATCTCCTCAGTAATTAAACCTTGGGAAGTCTTAATTCTAATGCTTCGTCTAACAGGGATAGGATAGGTAGGACTAATAGTTGTAAAACTCATGCACTAGATGGAAATTTTGAATTTTGAATTGTGGAACAAAGCTTACAAAATTGAGTAATGCAAAATGTAAGAAAATAATGATTACACAATTTGAAATTTGTTGGGGGAAGAGGATGACACAATTTCCAAAAATGAAAGGAAATTGGAATTTTAAAATTAGGGCCAAGGGAATACCACTTAATTTTAAAATTAGAATTTTTAAAATAAGGGTAGACAATTATTAACCTCTTAATTTAAAAAAAATTCCTGAAAGTTGAAATGTTGAATTTTGAAGGTATTTCTAATTCTAGGGGGTTCAAAAATCTATAAAATCAACCGATCTTCTAGATTTAGGCTATTAAATACAGTCATAACAGTCTCCCAAAATTTCAGGAAAAAAGTCGAGGACCGTGGCGGGAACGTACATGGTCTGACCAACTTTTTTCAGAATTTTCAGGGATGGATATTGTATACACCTAAAAATGGTTTGAAGATAGTTAATTAAATATGCAGTTATTTGATTAATTCCCCTTCCCATTTAATTGAATTCACAAGCAATTTAATTAATTTCTCTATTCATCTACTAGTAAATAAATCTACACGATTTATTTATATAGTTCATTTCATATCCCCCTTTGATTAATTAATTCTAAATTAATTAATGTCCCCCCATATAAATCAATTCTTCTAATCCCTAATTAAGATTAACAAACTCAAGTTTGTTGAGATTAATTATCATTTTTCAATTATTTTAATTTCTAAATTCAAATGAGCACATGGCTCCTAACTTTTAACCACCTAACCTAGTCATCCCCTAACCTAGCCCATTCCACCTAACCCTGGGTCTAACTAACCCCATCCTAACCTCCTATGGTGTGGATATTATCCCCTTGAGACACATGGCACTTTTGCCACATATCTCCTCCCTTGGACACTTGCACTCTCATGAGCAAGGCTCCTTGACACTTGTCACCACAGAGATGACAAGCGTCCCTTCCTCCAACCTCTTCTCCAACTTCCTCAATCTTGACCCTTGATATCTTCATATCAGATCTAGATCGTTGATTCCTGCCACCTCAACTTTGGCCTTGGAATTCCTATAAATATCCCACATTTTGGAGCAATAAGGATCCTTTGCATTCATAGCTTTAGCATCATTACTATAGGCAATTTTCATTTCAATTATCTAGCATTTAGCTTTTGGATTAATCATAGCATGTTAATCTAGTTTCTTAAATCATGTATTTCATATCATCTCCATAGTCAATCATGATCAAATAGCTACTCAACTCCTGAGTTGCCACTTTGGAGGTCATTGCTTCACTGAGAGCCCATGAATCCAACACCTTCAAGGTCCTCAAGAATAGATGAAAATGGGACATTTCAAGGAAGGCTTATGGTTTGCATTTCTAATCTAGTTTTTAATTAAGCTTTTCAATTACATTTTATTGTCTCATTATATGTGTATGCCTTCTATATACCACATTTTTAGCATCACAGATATTACGATGATTTTAAAGCTAACCCCCCCAAATTGGCAAATTTTACAATCTCTAGATGGGCGAAATGAAGGCACAAAGGTGAAAATAGGACCTTATTAGGGTTTTGAAGAAAAAGAGGAATTGAATTGCAATTTTGAAAAGGGTCAAACCTAATGGATAGGGACACCTTGGAAAATGTTTAGAAATCTGAATATAAATGAAATTGATTTGAAATTCACATAAAATTCAATTAATTTTAAAAATTAAGGTTTGATGACCTAGCCACTTAATTTTGAAATTTGAATTTTGGAAAAAAAGAGGGAAAAGTGAAAATTTCAATTGGAGAATTGAAGACAAATCTGAGAACAATCAGAAATTTGAAAATTAAATGGAAATGCAACTTTTGCACAAGTTCAACATGATTTTTGAAAATTAAGGTTTTAATAAGTAACCTCTTAATTTTGTAAATTTTAAGTGAAAATTGAACAAGACAAAGAGGAAATTGGATTCAACAAACAAAGCAATTTTCAGATCTATGATAACCACAAGCAATTTTTCCAAATCACAAGTTCAATTTTAATTTTAAAAACTAGGGTTTTTAGTGATGTAACCACTAAGTTTGTAGAAATTTGAAACTTGTAAATAAAAAATATGCAATTTGTTTTCAAAGGAAAGCATGCAAGATGTCGGGTTCACCAAAATGTAATGGTGGGAAAATGATGAGTGATAGATCAAGAGGAAAACTACCCTTTTCCTCAAAGAGAAATGAGAGTTTCACTATTGATTATCCTTCAAGCACTTTTCACCATTACATTAGGAAGAAGGGGGTGAGATAATTCACTAGATTCAATCTCTCCACACAAATATGGTAGATTGAATTCTGAATGAATTGAGAATGTTAGGATGATCCCCTCTTCCTTGTTTGATTTAGAAAGGGACTTGACTGAATTATGTAGTGCAAAAGTGACAAAGAATTGATTATAACTTGAGATCAGAATATGGGATGAAGTTGTGCACTTGGATCTAGCAGTAAAATGTCGAGACGAAGTCACCCTGTGAATTTGACAAAAAGTTGATTGGACCGTGGCGGGAATGTACACAGTCCTCTGAAAAATCCGCAAAACGAAAAGGGTTTTTCTGCCTCTACAAATGGAGCCTAAATTTGAAAGTACAACTACGCACCTGCAACCTACACATGAAAAAGAGAGGAAAATGGGTTGGGATTGGGGGTTTGCCTTTAGGTCAAACCCTAGTTTTGGATTAACCAAGTAATGAAAGAAAGTACTTACAAGTAGATGTAAATGAAAGACTGAATTATAAATCACCTCAAGGGAGGTTGTGGTAGCAATGTTGATAGAAATGCTTGTGTGGAATTGATTGTTGGAATCAATCTCCTCTTCAATGGTTGAATCCTTGACTTGAATGCAACACCTAGCCTTGAATGGGGACTTGAGAATGCTCAGTGTTGGAAAAGAATTCTTGAATGCTCTTGAATTCTTGATCGTTTATGCAACATGACCTTATCAAAATTCCACTTACTGAACTTATGCAAATGAGAGGACGAGTTCCCCTTAAATACATGTTGGTGGATTTGAATTTCATCACAGGCCGACATCGGTGGAGTTTCCTGCTCGAGGCACAACCCACAAGGCATGCTCTAGGAAGGGTCTTTTCCTAAAATAGGGTAGGAACAAGGGTGCCATGCCCCTATCCAAGGGGGGACAGTGGTGCCACGCCCATGTCCTACCCCTTTCTCTAGGGAAAAATGCAGTCGGGGTTATGCAAAGGCCAAGGAAGAAGTTGTTTTCACAAGCCGAGAAGTCTCTAGTCTCCAATCAGGCTAGAGGATTCGAGTTCGCATGCTTGAGGACCCTAATGCAGTCAAAATTTGCTAGGGTCACAATTTTATGACACTACAATGTATATATATATACATACATACATACATATATGTATATATATATACATACATACATATATGTATACATATATCATGTATATAAATATATATACATATCTGTACATGTATATATATACATACATATATATATATACATACATATATATATATACATATATATATATACATATACATATACATATATACATATATACATACATATATATATATATACATACATATATATATATACATATATATATACATATATGTATGTATATATGTATATACACACACACACAAATATATGTGTGTGTGTGTGTGTGTACATATATATTTTATATATGTATATATATGTGCACACACACACACACACACACACACACACACACACACACAATTGATTTCAAACATGTTGATCTTCGATCAATTAACCACCACATCCAAAAATGTGTCACCCCAAGCAACTCATACTCTAGCATAGACACACCAACAACTAGTTGCTTCATCAAATTCATACATTAGTTGATCAACACCAAAACTTTAATTTGTCAATCATTTTGTCCCCTTACTACAATTTCCCATAACTTATCACAATTGTGTCAATCAGAAACAACAAAGTTTATTTTAAACATGTTAGCTCATGTAACATTTCATACTCCAACTCAGATGAACCAAAAACAAGCTCATCAGAATCATATATTTTAAATTTAATAAGATTTCAAAAACTAGTCGTTTAACTAGATTAAATCCAAGCCATTAATATTCTCATTTTACAATGAAATGAACACTCAAGATATTCCCATTTGGGCTTTTCGTGAACATGTGTCACTATTCCATAGTTGCGTATATTCAAAGTTGAGTCCCACACAATATCACGTAAGACATTTATCTCTCCAAATGCAAAAGCTAATCAAGATTCGAAACCTTATTGAAAATGAACCAAGTTTCGAAACCATCTCTCTTTGCCCCTCACCTCCTTGTCACACACACTTCATTATTTGCCTTTTCAATACAAACTTTGAACCATGTTGGGAATCAAACTATGTTTTGAAAAAAAGAAACCTTGGAGCCACTGAGTATTACTTTCTTTTAAATAGAGTATTTGGAATCTTGGTTGCAAGAACCTTGGCAGAAACCAAACCTAGTTTCAAAACCAAAGGCAAAATTTGACTTTCCTTTACACCAAACCATTTAGAGGAAATACCAAGTTGTGACAACCTTGGCAAAGACAAATGGTTCTAAAATTGAATCCAAAATTTGACTAACATCAAAAACTAAGCATTGATCACTTTAGACATAAGCTTGTCGAGAACTCTATCAGAGTTCTAACTTGGTTTTGACATGAAAGTCCAAGTTTGATGGCCAACAAAAATGACTAAATGTTGAGCCTAGTGACATTTCCAATATTTTTGTACAACTCCTTTGACATGAATGACAATAATAACATCACTTTGTCTAACAATCTTCCCATTTGTCATTGATGACAATATTGGTTTAACAACACTACTTCTTGATATGCACTATGCTCACTCGTCTCTACCCTATAATTGTGCTCCCCCTTAGATCAACATCTCTCTCCTACTCATTGGATCCACATAAATCTCCACATTTGTATCTCTCCTCCCTTAACATCAATGAGAAAAGGGTAGTTTGAAACTATATCTTCTAGGGTATAAGATAAAACATTTACACACTCACCCTGGGCAAATGTTCTCCCTTCAAACATTCATATAGAAGAAGGATCTAACACTCCTAGCTTCTACAAAAGGAGCTTAAATATATCCTTGGGAAGAGGTTTGGTAAATATGTATGAAATCTAATCTTTTGTAGCCACATACGGGTATGTATAGGATCCTGAGGGGCCAAAAAGTGGCAATATAAAAAAATTGCCTTCTCCACTCACCCAAAAACACGAGAAATCTATGTTGACTTTTTTCTTGGCTTGGATGTCAATACAATTATCCATGGCATAATCCTAAGCATATCAAATATATGATATTATTAAAATTTTATGTTATATATGAAGGAACACAAATCCACTACGAGGGAGGGGGAATCAATGATAACAAAAAAATGAACTTTCTTAATAAACAAAGCTTTAATGATAGAAATCAAGAGAGTATAAGCTGAGATATTAAACACATTCACACACACAAGGCAAACACATAACATAAGATATATTCAAGGAAAACCCATGGTGGGAAAAACCTCGATGAGAAATGCTGCTAGAGTCTACTACTCTAATCCAGCCTCATAATGAAAATATTTTGATTACAACGTTTATGGGCACCAACCCTTGATTTTATGAGCACCAAATCAAAGGAGCACCTACCCCTAATCTAAGAACCCACTCAGATGACATACAATGAATTGATAACCAAATTTTTAAATATAGTTTAGACACCTCGTTACAAATGAAATTTTGTAACTCACTAATATTCAACTGCTTGCTTACAAAATGTTATGCCAGCTCTTTTTCTATGTTATGCTAACTTTCAGATTTCTTTCCTCTGCAACCCTTTTCAATTCTTTAGCCCATTGATACCTTTAACTATATATAAATTCTTCACTTCTTTATTCAGCTAACCCTTATGCTTTCTACTGCACTTTGTCATCTTCTTCTAGATACCTTCTTCACTTTCTTGTTCTATCTTCTTCACCTTTATTGTACCTCTCTTGCCTTGTTTTCTTTTCCTTCTTAGTCCTCTATTTTTATGCTCTCTTCTTTTTCTTTCAGCTACCTCTTATCTCATCTTCACCTTCTAATTGTTCTACATGCAATATTTTATATGATGTTATGCCTGCATTGATGTCATTATATGCACTCCTGCGAAAATTGCTTCTCTATAGCCTCCTTTTTCTTCTCTGTTATCTATCCTCTATTTTTGCAAAGATTCTTCATCTGCACGCCAAGAATACACTATCTTCTTATTTTTCCTATCACCCACTTACTTACTTCACTTCCTTTTTTTTAAATCTACGTGCACCTAGTTTTCCCTCCAAAAGGAAATTAAAAACAAATAGTTCAAGATACAAAAGAATTTCTTGTCTCCTCATTTCAGATTTGCAGTCGTCTACATTAAATGATTCTTTCCTTCTTTCCTTAGAAATCTCTGCAATCTGATTTAAATTTACATGCAACCTCCATTTTGAAAATATATTTTCAGCTACAACTCTACCCAACATTTACTCTTATTGTTTGTTGTTTAAACTAAAAGATCTCCTTTAATACACATGCCTTTTTCCATTACATAGATTTGTCAATAAAGATTTGTCCACCTAACATTCACATGTCACTCAGGCACATGGTGGATGGTGGGACCAATCAACATATCCCTATGCTCACAAATGGTCCATGTGTAGAAGAAATGCACATTAAATTCACGAGCGACATGTTGAGATGGTATATTCCACAATCTGATGAACATTGTGTGTTATGCGCTTCTTACTTTGCCGCTATATTGCGAGTGACTTGGTGGTCCTTTAACCATTGACCGTTGGATTGTGGTAGCCATATTTTCATTTTACCACACTATTATAGGAGGTTAGGGAATCAATAACACGTCGCTTGCGGTGTAGCGATAACCTTTTACTGCTACACCGCCAGAGGCTTGGTAGCGACAAAGATCAATCTTGCGGGTATGTGGCAACAAACACATTACCACAACTACCTTGGTCAACACAGGTTGTTGACCCATGAAATAGTGATAGTGATAAACACGGTGTGTTATGCTATCCCTGTAATAGTGTGCGACTAACACTGTGTGTTATACATTACTGCAATTGCACTTTATTTGAGTTAGACCTGTTTGCCCAATAACTTCACCACTCTATGACCTATGTCTTCTTTGTCCAATTGCAAGTCCCAATAACAATTTCATTCTTGTTCAACTTGCACACATATAGAGAAATATGCTCAACTTGCCAGTCTAATACAACACCATCTCAACCAATCTGATCTTTCTCTGAGACCTCATCCTCTTGCATCTCCACTCAATACTGCAGTTGTTGACATCAATGACAATCTAATGCCAACAATCTCCTCATTTGGCATTGATGTCAACCACACTCATCTTCTCCCCCTTTGACAACAATGGAAAAGGGAGGGGCAACCAACTACTCACCTCACTCAAATTAACCTTCTTTTCTCAGCTGGAAACACGTCACTTTCCCTTTGAAAACCGCACTATACATGTGGTTGATAACACGTCGTGTACACCAACTACACTTCTCCTTCTATGCTAACTCATCTCCAACACCTGCTATCAATTTGTTGACCTCATTCAACAACGATCTCCCCCTGAGAACCATAACCATTATGCTCCATCACCCTCAAAGCATACATGGTTTAAGGATATATAATTTAAAGCTATGAGCTCCCCTTGAACCATAAGACTTTATACCCATTTAAGAGTTGAAGGAAGGAGGAACAACACCCAACCTTAGTCTCAATTATTCAAAAGTGTCTTAGGCAGAGGTTTAGTAAAGATATCAATCACTTGCTCACTAGTACTTACATATTCAACCTTGACTTCTTTTTCAGCTACCTTCTCCCTAAAGAAATAATATTTAATTGACATGCATTTTGTTCTTGAGTGCATAAAAGGGTTCTTAGAGATGTTAATAACACTTGAATTATCACATTTTATTAAGATTGGATCTGCATACTCTACTTGAATGTCCTTTAGTGTTTGCTTCATCCAGAGAACTTGTGAACATGTAATGGTAGCTATGTACTCCTCTTCAGCAGTAGATAAATAAATAGATTCTTGTTTCTTGTTGTGCCAAGAAACTAATCTATCACCAAGGAAGAAGCCACCACCACTAGTATTCTTCTAATCATCAATGCATCCTACCCAATCAACATCAGTGAATGCTTCTAAGTTGAAATCATCATTCTTTGGATACCATAGACCATAATCAAGTGTACCCTGCAAGTATCTAAATATTCTTCTCACAACATTTACATGAGATTGCTTTTGGGGCATCTTGAAATCTAGCTACCATGCACACATCTTTCACAATGTACAACCTAGAGGCATTTAGATACAAAATACTCTCAATCATGGATCTATACATGTTCTGATCAACTTCAGGTGACACTTCATTTTTTACTTAACTTGCATCCAATCACCATGGGAGTACTAATAGTGTTGCAATCTTCCATCTAAAATATTCTCAACATGTCTCTTAAATACTTAGTTTAGGATATGAATATAACTTTGTTCAGCTATGATACTTGCAATCCCAGAAAGTAGGACAACTCTCCCAGCATTGACATCTCAAATTCTAATTGCATTTGATTAGCAAATTCTTTGCACAAATTATCTTTATTCCTATCAAAGATAATATCATCTACATACACAACAACAATAATCATGAGAATATCTTCTATTTTAATATGCAGGTTGTTGTTAGTACATCCTTTTTTGAAACCTTGTTGATGTCACCATGCTTTGGGTACTTTCTTCAGACCATACATTGCTTCCTTAATTTGCATACAAAATCTTCATTCTCATGCAACTAAAATCCTTTAGGCTGTTCAATGTAGAATTCTTCTTCAAGGTTGCCATTTAAAAAAGCAAATTTTACATCCATTTGATACACTTTACAACCTTTGTATGTTGAAAATGCCAAAAACATTCTAATAGCCTCAAGTCGGGCAACATGGGCAAATATTTCTTCAAAATCTATACCCTCTACTTGTGCATACCCCTTGCATACTAATCTCTCTTTATTTCTAACCACTTTGTCATCCTCATTTACCTTGTTCCTGTAGACCCATTTTGTACCAATTACATTTTTATCAGTAGGCCTTGGTACCAAAACCCAAATATTTGTTCTTTTCAATCTATTGGAGTTATTCTTGCATTGCCTTCACCCACTTCTCACTCAGGTTGGCTTCATTGTAGTTATTTTGTTAACTTCTAGTCAAGAGGCAAAAATTTACTTCTTCATTGTTTGCAACATGCTTCCTTCTTGTTTGTACACCTCCTTCCTTGTTGCCTATAATCTGATCTTCAGGATGGTATTTTTGCACATACTTTCTTGGTGGGTTTTTAGTGACTTCTTCATTTTAAGATTCTTCATCTTCTTCATAACATGGTTCCTCAAACTGATTTACAACATTATGCTTCAAGTTTTTCAAGTCTTCATCAACTCTTATATTTACACTTTCAATAACCCTCTTGAGGCATTTGTTGTAACATTTGTATGCCTTGTTGTGAGTTGAGTACCCTAAAAATATGCCTTTATCACACCTTGCATCAAAACTTCCTAGTCCATCCTCATCTATTCTGACAAAACATTTGTTTCCAAAGAGTTTGAAGCATTTGACAAAAGGTTTCTTGTCATACCATAGCTCATAAGGTGTCATTTTTCTATTCACTCTCAACTGTGCCCTATTTAAGGTGTATACTGCTATATGGACAACCTCCCAATAAACATCAAGCAAATTTGACTCATTCAACATTATTATTTCCATTTATTTGACTGTCTTGTTCTTTCTTTCCACAACACCATTTTGTTGTGGTGTTCTAGCAGCAGAGTATTGCCTTTTAATTCCATGCAACTCATAGTAATCTTCAAACTCATTTGATGTAAACTTACCTCCTATGTCTGATCTCAAACATTTTATCTTGTATCCACTTTCTTTCTCAACCATTTTTCTAAAAATTTTGAACCTTTCAAATGCCTGTGACTTATCCTGCAAGAAGGTAACCTATATCATCCTTGAATAATCATCTATTAACAACATGAAATACTTCTCACCATTTAAAGCTCTAGTCCTTGTAGGAACACATAAATCTGTATGCATCGGTCACAATGGTCTTGTGGTTGAATATTCCTTTGTCTTGAAGCTCACTCTGGTTTTCTTTCCCTTCTGACATTCATCACATATAGTGTTTGTTGGTTTAGTAATCTTAGGTATATGTCTCACATATCCCTTTGATCTCACTTGGACAAGATTGCCAAAATTTATATGGCCTAATCTGTTGTGCCATAGCTAGCTCTCATCTATTGGTCCCATATTCATGCATTGTGACTCATAGCGTTCCTTCAAGTTATACACATTACCATCGGTTCTTTTATCTTCTACAATTAATTTCTCATTGCTTTCCTTCCTTATTTCATATCCCTTGGAGTCAAATGTAAACTTGTAGCCTTTGTCACACATCTGACTTACACTAAGTAAGTTGTGTTTTAATCCTTCAACAGAGTATACATTATGTCCTTTTAACTTACCTTCAATGCTTAATGTTCACCAAATCTCACTGAGCCTCCATTCTAGTCCTGAAATTTAATGAGTTTTTTCTTGTCTCCCATCATATGGTTGGAGAACCCACTATCAACAACCCAAAGGTTCTTTCTATCTGCATGCAATGATATTTGGACAATTAGACTTGATTCATCTTTCTCATTTTTCTTCTCTACCCACACTTTCTTGGTTTCTTTCCTCAACTTTGTTGCAACTTTCTAATCAAATTTGTTTTTTGTTTCTACATCTGTTGTCTTCTTATGTTTTACAACTCTTTATTTGTAGTGCTTAATTATGTGACCATAGTTTTGATAGTAGTAGCATTTTACATTTTTGTTGAATGAATAAGTAGAGGTGCTTCCATTTGGTTGAAATTTTTTTCTCCTACACTCATACTTCTTATGGCCAAATTAATTACAGTAATAGCTTATGACATAAACATCTCTGGATAGAAAAAGGATTCTTATTTTCATAGTTTGGAGCAGGTCTAAGCATGAGTCTACAATCTTAAATTTTATGCCCATACGCATAACATTGGTGGCAATAACCATGAAATTGGGAAGCATACTAGTTATTATTGTTGAAATGGTTCCACATTGGCTTTCTTCAAGTAACATACCTCGGTCTTCTAACCTTCTTCCTTATGTCCTTAACCTTGGTGAAGTCATCATCATTTATCTTGGTCTTTCCTTTTGCATCAACATGATGGTTTCTTGTAGCAACAACATTTTCCTTCTTTGAAGCAACATGTGTCTTCATGCTCTTCGCACCAGTATTTAAGTATATCTTCTTTCTTGGAGAATTGCTAACTGGGAAGGTTTTCCCATCACCTTTCTCACTTGAAGATACAGAGTGTATTTTCATCTTTGATGAATCCATACAACATTGGCCAACCTCATATCCTATGCTCATAGAGTCTTTGGAATGATTTTGTTTCTTTAACATATCATCCAATGCATTGGTTTTGCTTTCATACTTCATCCTCAGCTTGAGATCTTCCATGCATCTCTTAAGTTCTTTTCTAAGATTTTCCACTTCTTGTTCCAACTTTTGACACTCATTTTCTTTTGCCTCTAGTTCTGATTTTGTTTGATCACATATCCTCTTCACTTCTTCTAACTACGTTGTTAAGGTGGCAATGTTCTCATTAGACACATCAAGTTTCTTGCTCAACTAATTTTGTTCATCTACGACAAACTTCTTGTATTTTTATATTCTTTCCTTAAGTTATCAAATTCTTCAAGATCACATATTAACTCTCCTTCAAGGTCAATCTCATGAACATCAACATCCTCTTCCCCACTGTCAATTAAATTTTCAAATTGAGATCCACTTTTCTTCTCATTAAGGACCTCTTGAGCCATGAAGAGATTAGCTTGAGTTTTCACCTTCACTGCAATCCTTAGCTAACTTACTTTCATCATCAGAAGCATCACTATCAATAAAGTAAAGAATTTTCTTCTTTTGAAGGTTCCTTCTCCTAGATTTATAAAAAAAATTACCTTTACCCTTGACACTTTCCTCATTATTATCTTCCTTCTTCTTATAAGGACACTTAGCAACAAAATGCCCTATTTTTCCATAGTCAAAACACTTGAAGGGTAATTTACCTTTGTATTTTCTAGATCCTTTCTTTAATTTCCTTACAAAGTTAGCTTCAGCTGCATCTGATTCTTCATCATCTATACTACATGCAACTTCTTTTCCTTTCTTCTCGGAGGTGAAAGAAATTTTTTCTTGGAAGGTTCAACACTTACAGACCTCATTTCATAAGATGATCATGATGTTACTACTTATCAAGTTGCCATTAGTTTTATATCCAAAGTCATTCTATGTACTCTAGTCGGTTACTACTACCGAAATATTCAGTCGGTATGCATAGAGCAGTTGGTAATAGAAGAAACTAGTCTCAGAGCCCAGTATGCACCGAGTTGTCTACTGAGTATCATTCCATGTCTACTGAGCAGCAAAGATGATACACCGAGTTGATATACACCGAGTGAAACGTGTTACTAGATTCATTGAACTTGGACATACATATGAAAACGTGTTACAAGATCAAGGAACATAGATCTGTTATCACATTGGAAATTGCACTTAAAGATTGTGTATGATTTTGAGGTCATCTAACCAATGAAATATTTTGCATGGTTATTCATTCGAGAAATCATGTTTGTAAGATCGAAGCAATGAATTAGATCACCGACATAAGAGATCTATTTATACAACATGGATTAAAGATAAAAGAGAGTGACATGGATATACACAAGTGTATGAAGCAAGACATGTGTGATGCATGAGAAAGCACTAAGTGTTATGATTGTTATAGAGACACAGAGGTCATCGAAAAGGATTTCAGTGAACAGTCAAAGGACAGAGTAAACAAAAGGGTTTACCGAGTTACTTTATGGGTTACCGAGGTATGCTATAGGCAAGGTAATCTTATTTTGAGCACATAGAATCTTCTATAACATTCTAGATGTAAAGTTGCAGATAGTTGTAAAGATTTTATTGAAAATTTTGAAGTTGTAAGAGAAACCTTTAACAGGGTAAAAGACTCTAATCAAGTCTATAAATTGTAAAGCCTCTAACCAGGTGTAGCATTTAGATTAAGTGTTGTAAAATTCTTTAGCAAGGTAGATCTAACAGATCTTGACACTCCTAACAGGGTAAGCTATTAGAAATAGCTAAACATGTAGCTCTAACCGAGCAACCTTTATTATTGCAGTAGTGAAGTTGTGGGTGCCATTCCCACCATAGTTTTTCTCTCTAACCAAGAGTTTCTGCGTAACCAAAATATATGTGTTATGGAGTGAATCATGTATGATTGTCACTTATTTGTTTTAGCATTATATTATGTTACTGCACTATTCAGTTTATGCATAACAATAAAGATATTATTGAAGAAAAGATTTGAAGTACTGATTCACCCCTCCCCTCTCAGTACATTAGGTTTCCATATTGGGCCTAACAATTAGTATCAGAGCTTCAATCTTGGAAAAGGGTC
Organism: Cryptomeria japonica; assembly: GCF_030272615.1. Classification (NCBI taxonomy): domain Eukaryota; kingdom Viridiplantae; phylum Streptophyta; class Pinopsida; order Cupressales; family Cupressaceae; genus Cryptomeria; species Cryptomeria japonica. Next base: position 723,728,046 of record NC_081413.1, on the reverse strand, counting down.
TAACTGCCTAAAGAGAAAGATCTTATCAATGGAAGGCTATAAACAATCTCAGAGGATTGTGTATCTGCAAGAAGAGTTGGATCATGCTAATTAAGTGATTGCAGACATGCAAAGGCAAATGCAAAAATCTCTGAAAGTGAGAAGAAGATTATCTGATGATTTGCAGGACTCTCAAGAGTTAGTGGAACAAATTGAGACATCATCTGAGAACATTATATCTAAAGAAACTGAAGAAATGATTGGAGTATTGAAAGAAAAGAACAAAGCACTGGCTAATCAACTAAAATCAATGCAAAGAGAACATGAACATTTCAGCACACAAATGACTGAAAATCTTGATGCATTGAGGACAACTGAGGATAAAGTAAGAGATCTAGAAAGAGAGAAACAACAACTTAAAGCATTAGTATCTGAAAAGAATGATGAAATCATAAGAATGACTGAGATTCAACAAAACCTGTTAGATCAACTAAGTTATGCACATCATGAAGCAAATCTGAAAGATGATGACAATCAAGCAATGAAACTTGAAGTATCAAGGTTGACCAATGAACTTGAAACAGAGAAGAAATCCAAAGAAACACTGAAGAAGAGTTATGAAGCATCAAAGATGTTGGATGAGCAACTGAATACAAGACGACCCAACAAAGATGCAGGGCTCGGTTACAAAGGAAAAGATTCTACCGAGAAGGGAATCCATACTACCGAGAGAGGAGAATCATCAAAGAACGCTAGAATCAAGAAGAACATCAAAAGAAAGAAGCCTATTTGCAACTATTGTGGAAATCAAGGTCACATTGCCAACATGTGCCAAATCAGAAAAGGTAAGCAACCGAATTTCACTAAGTCTAATGGTTATTGTTACAATTGCAATAAATATGGTCACACATCTAATCAATGTAGGACAAAGTCTATTAACAATTATCAGAAGGCAAAATTCAAAGGGTTTTGTAAAAACTGCAATAGATATGGACATAGTACTGAGAAGTGTTGGTTTAAGCAAAAGAACTATATGTGGTGTGCACATCGAGCAAATACTGGAAGCTACTGAACCCACAAAGATCTTAACTGACAATATGCTGCAGTACCATGGGATTATAATACAAGGATATGGTGTGAATATTGTGGAAGATATGGACATATAAGTGCCAGCTGCTTTATAAGGTTTGGGATGAACAACCAAAGATCATGGAGAAATCCTGGTATGGCATGTTTTCATTGTCACAAAGTGGGACACTTGGCTAGAGATTGCAGAGATCAACCTAGAAAAGACACTGAGGAAATAAAAGAAAAATTAAAGATGATTTTGAAAAAGAAAGAAATTGTGTCAAATGAAGAAAGCACCTTACCTACCGAGTTAGGTGCTCCTATTCCAAATTAATTGGTAAAGGTATGAAGGGACTGCATTCTCTCAAGGTTAAATCTTAATAGTTCCTATTTTATTATGTACTTAATTCAAAATCTGCATAGTTAATATGTAGTAGTAAGTTTGAAATTCTATCAAAGTCTCTTGGAGCACTATACAGGAAACCTATCAAGTCGGTGAATACAGGAAACCTGTCAAGTCAATGAATACAGGAAACCTGTCAAGTCAGCAAATGAAGGAAGTTTGGTTACTTGGTTAAAGCGCAAAAAAAAAAGGAAAGAAAGTTTAGTGGAACCGAATGCATTTAATGTTTTTGACCTAACCTGCACGGAGCCCGATAAGGTATATTGTGTACTTAAAGCATTTACGCGATCATTTTTCACTCACTAAGTTTTCGAGAGAGCAGAGCAAAGCAAATCAAAGGCAATCAAACCTCCTACAAAGCAAAATTCAAGGTATTTACATTAATCTCAACGCATTGTTAAGCTGGTTTACCGATCTTATCAAGTTGTTATTATCTACTAAGTGTGAAGCGTCTGCCGTTTCAAAATCCTCAAACCCTAAGGATCTTTTGTTAGTTTTTATCTGAAATCTACAAATGGCACCTAAGATCCAAGATCCCATTGTTGTTAAGAATGTTGAAAAGCCCTCATTAAAATACTCGTTAACTCCCAAAGTTGCATCTGAACTGGATGACAAAACCGCATTTTCACTCATCCCAGATAGAGTGTTATTAGTCGAGGATGTGAGATTCTTCACCAAATGTCGTGTTGAAGAACTTGGTCATGTTGAAATCAAAGACACATATGATGAATTATGCACCGATGGTAAAATGGATAGCAAGTATGAGCACATTAAGATCAAGGGATTAACTGAAGCCCTAACCTATCCCCATGTGTTCAAACCCCAGTGGGTCAAGTTTGTTTTGAGAAAAGTTCATGATGACTTCATGTGGCTAGAAGAGCAACCGTTTAAGATTACCAAGGAAATCATTCATTTGATCACCAGTTTCCCTATTTATGATCATGCTCGAGCTCAGAAAATGATATCATAGAAGGAATTGATCAGTTTAACTGGAGTTGAATCAGATTGCAGAGGACTGAAATTGAACAATGTCACTGATGCAGAACTAAAATTTGCCATTAGAGTAATAGGTTACTATTTCTTCCAATCAGCAAGGGAAAACAGTGTACCCTATGCAACAGTAGACTTAGCATATAAAATTGTGAAGAAAGGCATGAAAATTGATTTATGTGAGGTGTTGCTGAAAAACCTATTTGAGAATCTGAACACCATCAGGAAGCCAAAGAAGAACAACTCGGCTAATACACTAAAGTTTGGATCACTACTTGTATGCATGTTTTTCTATTTTGAAAAATTCTTTCCATCAGTCAGTAAAGTTGTTTGGGAACTACACCGACCAATCACCCATTAGATCAATGACTTTATCAAGAAGTTAGGTGATAATTTTAATGATATTATGGATGATTACTTTAGTAAGTTTCAAGAGAAAATGCATAACAGGTACCGGATTCCACCCAAGCTAGTGGAGAAATACAAAGATGACATATGTTTTGAAGTAGACACTGATTACTATTATGTGAATGTTGTGGAACCAAGAACTCAATCTTTGCCACCTATGGGTTACGAGATTGATTTTGACATGACACAACAACAAATTGATGCATTTCTTACATTACCAAGGCATGCTACTGAGCTGAGGTATGGAACCTATGAAGAAGTGAAAGAAAAAATAAAAATGAGCATTGTAGTACCCAAAGCTACAAGAAAGGCAACAAAGATGATAAAGGTATTATCAGAGAAATTCAGAGAAGATTGTTCCTCCACACCTGTCAAAGGCACTATAGCCATTACCGAAGAGGAATCTGAAGCCCAAGAGGCAGCTATAACATTGAGCACCGAATTGCCTAAGGGAAAAGTGTTGAAAAGAAAGAAACAGGATACATCAAAGGCCTCACCAACTCCTCCAACAAAGCGACCTAACACAAGAGCATCTGCAGCTTCACCGAGTAAGAAAATAAAGAGTGTTACTGTTCCCAAGGTAACAAAAACTTACAAGAAATCTACTCAGAGACTCATTTTGGCAAAAGAGTCTAGTGACACCGAATCTGAGGATGCAAGCAAATTTCAAATTGTCAAGAGCAAGAAGGTAAATGTACATAGTGTTGAAATTTTTTGTACTAATCTGAAGGAATATGGTGGATTTGGAGGATTTAGATATGTTAAGTATGAATCCAGAAATGATGATGAAAAGAGACAAATAGAAGAAGATGTCATCTGCACACTTCTTAAATTCTGATTGGTCCCATTAGAAGTCTCTAATTCTCTTCCAAAAGAATTATATGCATATATTGATAACAGGTGGCAATATGCCCTAGACTCAGAGAAACAGATCAGAGAAAGAAGTCTAGTAAATCTCTTTCTTGACATGTCAGTAGTTGAAATAAAAGAACATCTGACAACCTACCACACAAAGTTCCTCGTCAAACAAAAAGCCCTGAAACTGATGAATGGTCTGTATATTGAAGTGGAAAATGAGACAAAAGAAAAGTGGTAGGAAATCTTTCGACTCAAGGATGCTGGTGAGCAAGCTGAAGTTGAAATAGTTGATGTCATCGAGCAAGATCCTGATGTTACTGAGCAAGACCCTGCTGACACCATTCAAATAGATGAAGATATCATGGATATAGAGGCACCTGAACAGGAAATGATAGAAGGCAGTGCATATGCAAAACTTGTATCCACTGAATCAATTTTGGAACAAGTTCAGCCTTATCCACCGGTCAATCAACCTGTCTCAACCGAAGCCCCTCAGGATACGGATCAAGGCACCAAAGATCACAAGTCTACAGTAGGAGAAGGTACTACTCAAGAACAGACTTCTCAGGATCCTTCTAGCACTGAAAATGTTGCAACTAAGACATCGAGTACCAAGACACCAAAGGACACTACAAAGGCTAAAGAAACCGACAAAAGTGTTGCCTCCACCAAGCAACCTACCAAGGACCCACAAGCCTCCCAAGCTATTGTATTGGCTCAACCAACCAAATCTAAAGAAAAGAAGATGAAAAAGCATAATTTCAAAGTAGATTTGTCAAAACCAATAGTGTTTCCCAATGTTGATATATCCAAATTAAAGGGGCAAGCACTCATTGAATTCGGTGAACTATGCAAAGAAAAGGCCGAATAGGAGAAGCAAATGGCTATTCAAAAGAAAAATAAAGTACTTCAGAAGGTGAAAGCACTCTTAATAGATATGCTACCTGAAGCTACTATAACCAAAGATGCAGCCATCCATGTTCAACTGGATGAACTCCTAACCAAGATAGAGACATCTAGAGTAAATGCATCCGAATATTTGAGCAAGCTAAAAGACAAAGAGCTCCCTGCAAAAATGATAGAAGAGGTACAGAAAGCTATAGCTATTGCCAAAGTCAAACTTGTCAAATTTATTGCTGAGTTGTCCCCTCAACTCAAGTACATTCTTTATTTATTTTAGAAACTCTGTACATTTTCTTTATTCATTAAAGACATCAAAAATAAAATTGAAGCAATTGAGAAAGAGATCACTAATCTCTCAAATAAGTTGACCACATAGCCCAATTCAGTTCAAAATTTCTATACAAAGTTACAACAGCTCATGGCTCAACAATTGGACCTAAGAAATGAAGAACACAATATCGGGATGGACATAATGACACTTCATACATTATTCCTTCCTCATCTTTCATCCGTCCAAGAACAGATCAACCGAGCCACATACTTATCTACTACACAAGAGGGAAGCACTCTAGATGGCTTAATATCATTATTGGCTGATATTCAAGCGCAAAATTCTTTAATGGATAGTGTAAAGGATGCCCTCTTTGTCGCTCTCACCGAAGCACGGACAAAGTACAAATCCATTTTTGACCAGTTGCCACCACTGAATGGTAACCAAAATTTGATGTTTGTCAAAAAGGGGGAGTGATATAGTATTCAAAGCATCAAAGTATAGTATCAAATAAAAGAAGTGTAGTATACAAGGGGAGTATACCAAGCAGAGTAAGCAAAGTATCCAAGAGCAGCGAACTGAGCAGTGAATAGAACAGTAAGCAAAGAGCAAGAGCAACACACTGATCATTGATCACCAAGCATACAAAATCAAAGTTTTGTACAATATACTGATAAGGGGAGTATATCTGGATATACTATTTCATTGACTAATGTATATACTGTCAGTATAGTCAAATTTTGCAAAGTATATAGATTATTGAGTTATGACTTTGAAAGTAGTTTTGTCAAACATCTCAACTAATGTCAAAACGGGAGATTGTTACTACTTATCAAGTTGCCATTAGTTTTATATCCAAAGTCATTCTATATACTCTAGTCGGTTACTACTACCGAAATATTCAATCGGTATGCACAGAGCAGTCGGTAATAGAAGAAACTAGTCTCAGAGCCCAGTATGCACCGAGCTGTCTACCGAGTATCATTCCATGTCTACCAAGCAGCAAAGATGATACACCAAGTGAAATGTGTTACCAGATTCATTGAACCTGGACATACATATGAAAACGTGTTACATGATCGAGGAACATAGAACCGTTATCACATTGGAAATTGCACTTAAAGATTGTGTATGATTTTGAGGTCATCTAACCAATGAAATATTTTGCATGGTTATTCATTCGAGAAATCATGTTTGTAAGATCGAAGCAATGAATTAGATCACCGACATAAGAGATCTATTTATACAACATGGATTAAAGATAAAAGAGAGTGACATGGATATACACAAGTGTATGAAGCAAGACATGTGTGATACATGAGAAAGCACTAAGTGTTATGACTGTTACAGAGACACATAGGTCACCGAAAAGGATTTCAGAGAATAGTCAAAGAACAGAGTAAACAAAAGGGTTTACCGAGTTACTTTATGGGTTACCGAGGTATGCTATAGGCAAGGTAATCTTATTTTGAGCACATAGAATCTGCTATAACATTCCAGATGTAAAGTTGCAAATAGTTGTAAAGATTTTATTGAAAATTTTGAAGTTGTAAGAGAAACCTTTAATAGGGTAAAAGACTCTAATCAAGTCTATAAATTGTAAAGCCTCTAACCAGGTGCAACATTTAGATTAAGTGTTGTAAAATCCTTGAGCAAGGTAGATCTAACAGATCTTGACACTCCTAACAAGGTAAGCTATCAGAAATAGCTAAACATGTAGCTCTAACCAAGCTACCTTTATTATTGCAGTAGTGAAGTTGTGGGTGCCATTCCCACCGCAGTTTTTCTCTCTAACCAAGAGTTTCTACGTAACCAAAATATATGTGTTATGGAGTGAATCATGTATGATTGTCACTTATTTGTTTTAGCATTATATTTTGTTACTACACTATTCAGTTTATGCATAACAATAAATATATTGTTGAAGAAAAGATTTGAAGTACCGATTCACCCCTCTCCTCTCAGTACATTAGCTTTCCATATTGGGCCTAACACATGAACCGAATAGTTCATCCATGGAGAAGGTTTTCAAGTCTTTAGCTTCTTCAATGGAAGAGAATTTTGTGTCATACTTGATTGTCAGTGATCTCAACACCTTTTTGACTATAACTTCATCTAGAATATCTTCTCCAAGTCCTCTTACTACATTTACAATTTCATCCACCCTTTGTAGATAGTCAACAATATTTTCTTTCTCTTTCATCTTTAAACCTTCAAACTGAGCTCAAAGATGCTGCAATTTAGCCTCTTTCACCTTTACATCTCCTTTATAAATTCTTTATAGCTTGTCTCATGTTTGTTTTGTAGATGTACAATCCATAACTTTAATAAACTCTGTATTTGACAACCCACTAAGGATAGCATATTTGGCTTTAGCATTGTGTTCATATTCCCTTTTAGCATCATGATTAGTAGGAGGAGTGGCAAGGACAGTATAACCATTTTTAATTGACATCCAAACATCATAAGCTAGGGATGACAGATATATTTCCAATCTTCTACTCTAAAAAACCATAGTTGGTGCCATCAAACATTGGTATTTCAGCAGAGGAAGACTCATTTCTTGCCATTGTGTTCACACATCAGAATCCACCCAACCTAGAGAAAGCTTATCTAACTGGGAACCTAGGGATCTGATACCAATTGAAGGAACACAGATGGACCACTGAGAGGGGGGGAATCAGTGGTAACACAAACTTGAACTTTATTAATAAACAAAGATTTAATAACACATCAAGGGAGTATAAGTTGAGATATTAAACACATTCACACACAAAAGGCAAACACATAACAAAAGATATATGAGGAAACCCCACAATGGGAAAAAAATCAGTGAGAAATGTGGCTAGAGTTTATTGCTCTAATCTAGCCTCGCAATGAAAATATTTTGATTACAACGTTAATGGGCACCAACCCAAAGGAGCACTAACCACTAAATTTATGAGAACCAACTCAAAGGAGCACCCACTCAGATGACATACAATGAATTGATAATCAAATTTTCAAATACAGTTTAGACGTTTTGTTACAAATGAAATTTAATAACTCACTAATATTCAGCTACTTGCTTGCAAAATGTTATGTCTGCTCTACTGCTATGTTATGCTAACTTTCAAATTTCTTTCCTCTGCAACCCTCTTCAATTCATCAGCCCATTGATACCTTGAACTATATTTTTTATTGACTTCTTTGCTCAGATATCCCTTGTGCCTTCTGTCACACTCTGTTATCTTCTTTTGGATACCTTATTCACTTTCTTGTTCTATCTTCTTCACCTCTTTGTTGTACCTTTCTTGACTTGTGTTTCTCTACCTTCTTAGTCCTCTATTTTTCTTCTCTCCACTTTTTCTTTTAGCTTCCTCTTATCTCATCTTCACCTTCTGATTGTTCTACATGCAATCTTTTCTACGATGTTATGCCTACATCGACGTCATGTTATGTGCTCCTATGAAAATTGCTTCTCTATGACCTCTTTCTTCTCTGTTATCTATCCTCTATTTTTGCAAATATTCTTCACCTACACAACAACAATACACTATCTTCTTTTTTTTCCTATCACCCATCTACTTCACTTCCTTTTTAAAAAATCTACGTACACCCAGTTTTCCCTCCAAAAGAAAATTAAAAACAAACAGTTCGGGCTACAAAAAAAATTCTCATCACCTCATTTCAAATTTGCAATCATCCATATTAAATGACTCTTTCCTTCTTTACTTAGCAATCTCTGCAATATGATTTAACTTTATACACAACTTCCATTTTGAAAATATATTTTGAACTACAACTCTCCCAACATTTACACTTCTTGTTTGTTGTTCAAACTGAAAGATCTCCTTTGATACACATGCCTTTTTCAGTTACATAGATCTATCAACAAAGATTTATCCACCTAACATTTACATGTCACTCAGCCACATGATGGATGGTGGTACCCATCAACATATCCCTGTGCTCACAAATGGTCCACATGTGGAATAAATCCACATTGAATTCACGAGCGACGTGCTGATTTGGCGTATTCCGCAATCTGACTAACACTATGTGTTATGTGCTTCTTACTTTACTACTATATCGCGAGTGACTTGGTGATCCTTTGACCATTGATTTTGGTAGCCATATTTTCCTTTTACCACACTATTACAGGAGGCTAGTTGGTCAATAACATGCCACTTGTGGTGCTGCGGTAATATTTTACATCTATACTGCTAGAGGCTTGGTAGTGGCAAAGCTCAAGCCTGTGGGTATGCGATAACCACCACAATACTACAGCTACCTTGGTCAACGTAGTCTATTGACCTACAAAACATTGATAGTGATAAACAAGGTATGTTATGCTATCCTTGTAATAGTGTGTGACTAACACTATGTGTTATACATTGTTGCAACTGCACTTTTTCTTAGTTAGACCTATTTTCCCAATGCCTTCACCACTCTATGGCCCATGTCTTCTTTGTCCAATTGCAAGTCCCATAACAACTCCATGCTTTTTCAGCTTGCACACATACACAAAAATCTTCTCAACTTTCCAGTCCGATATAGCATCATCTCAACCAATCTAATCTTTCTCTGAGACCTCATCCTTTTGCATCTCCACTCAGTACTGCAATTGTTGACATCAATGACAATATAATGCCAACAATATATCATATATGAATAATATGTTATATATTATATAATATATTATTGATGCACATGAAAGGGAACACGAGCCAAAAACAAAGATTAAATGTTAGTCTAAACCAAAAACCAAAAGAAATGAACTTCAAACCTTCACATACATATCAAAATAGATTTAAAAGCACACAAAATAAGCAATAGAAAATGAAAAGAAGGGAGAAGAGACTCCCTAAGATGCTCCCATGATGCTCTTGTTACTTCTCCCTTGTTCTTCTCCTCTGCAAGATCCAAAGTTTGCTTGAGTGTAGCCCTCAGTTTTTAGCATGAAGCCATGGATTCCAAATGAAGGATTGAATGTGGTTGAAAGTCTAGTTTTAATGCTATGCAAATGCACAAACTAGTATTTCTATGAGAAAGCTAAGTGATAATGCTTATGCATCTATAGTAACAATGCTAAATGTTTCCTTTTTTTCCTTGAGAAATGAGGCTCCTTTTATAGACAAAATGGTTGATTGGAGGGTCAAGATTGATCTCACTAAGCAAGGGCTAGGATTGTATGGAAGAGACATGATCCTCAATCCATGCTTGCAACTTCCACCAATGCAATGGTGACAAGTGGCATCATGAGAGGGCTTGAGAGGAGAGGGAAGAAGCATTAAATACTTGAGAAGACATGAAGGTAATCTCGTGGATGGGTTATTGGATAAAGCTATTATCCAAAGGGTAAACTCTTGTACAAGAATTACCCATGGTTAGGGTTGGGTCAAGGGGACAAGACCCATGCAAGCTAGTGTGTTGAAGAAGGGAAACATTTAAGTCTTTGTAAGAGTCTTAAATGGGTGAGATGATCGGTTGGGGGTTAATTTGGGTTTAGGATTTTGCAAATGATTAGAAGGGGGTTTAGGCTAATTTGGAAGGGCTTAGAAGAATCTAGAAGAAGGTTAGTGTGCAAGTTGGCTTTGCAAGTGGGTGAGGATTAATAGGCTTTTATTTAAATAATTTATTTAATTAAAATAGTGGCACAACTTGCATTTGTAGGAGAATAGTGAATGTGGGGATTTTTAAATTTAAATAAAGATTTGATTAGGTATTTTAAATAAATGTTTAATTTATTTAAATGAGAGTAGAGGAGAATTAGATAATTTTATTAATTTATTTAATATTTGGACTAGAGTTAGGAATTTAAATAAACTTATAAAATTTATTTAATTAGACTAGAAGAATAGGTTGAAATGAATTAATTAAATGTGAATTTAATTAATAGAAGAATATTAGTGTATTAAACAAATATTAAATATTTATTTAGTTTGGTGGACAAATTTATGTGTCTACAATTATTATATAATATATAATATACATCGTATTTAAATCAAAAAAAGGTACATGTATTGGATATCCGATCCCTGTGGGTATGTATATACCCACTGTGATAGCCCGTGGGTCATTTTTACCCACGTTCTTTGCAATTTGCAATTATTCGATATCGGATTTGAATCTGATATCGGATACTCGGAGCATTTTTCATCAAAACTTGCGATCACGTATGATTTTTATTCAATTTCCTTGTCTTTTTATCATTGATTAGTATTTTTTGATTTTTTTTGTGATTTTTTTTATATAAATTAGATTTTTTTTATTTCAAATACACTATTGTTTGAAATTTGTTAATTGAATCCAAATTTTCAACTTCAATCAGGTAAATGGGTGATGACAATGACAATCCACAACCACTAAACCCTTTGTTGCCAAACCCCCCTCAATTCAAGACTTAATTGGTCAAAATATGAACCAATTAAGGGGAATTGCAAATTTTTATAGTAGAATCCCTCGTCTATCTAACATGTTAACTACACTAAATGCTATAATAGCCAATGTAGAAACCGTCACCATTGAGCACAATGCCATTCTTTTGTGGTGGGAGGCCATGAGGGATAATTATGCAAATGGCTTTTTATATGATGATGTGAAGAACATTGAGATATCGAAAGTTGATATTACCACCTTGTTCATTAATCCCCACACCAGACAACCCATAGATGTGAAAAAAACAAAACTTTCCATCAAATGATATCAAAATAAAGATATTGTAAAACATTTTTGAGATCGTTGGTGGATGGTTTTTGATAGACCACCCAACAAAAATATCGATGTGTCATTCTACTTCATCAAAAATTTGTATGTTGAGTTTGTTTTGGGAAAGAACATCAACTAATTTGACATAAAGCCTTTGTAAGGTGTGGGGAGAGGTATGCCTAAGGATAGACCTGGGGTAGTTTGAGTATTACAGGGCCCATATGTTCCCCTTCCTCCCATTGATCACCCACCTCCAATACAACATCTTGATATTATTTCTAAGGTAGCATCACAAACTATATTGGCTATTCACTCTTTGAGAGGCCTTTTGGCTTCTTAGGCCAGGGCACTAGCTTAGCCTTTTGGTGATGCTAGCAGTGGATAAGGTGGTGCTGACACATCCTCCTCGACTCCACATATTTGTGTGTCATATACTTGCGCTATGTGCCATCATGTATGCTTAGGTCCTCTTGGACGACCTGTTGATCCTCTCACAAACATAACTAATTATGAGGTGCATGATATGGCTGATGCACCACATGAGATGACAGGGACTAGAGAACACCCTAGGGAGTCCTCGCATGCTAGAGATTAGGAGGCACCTTCATCATACATTTACAATATAGTGATAAGACTTATAATATAGTAGTGTATTTTATCTTAAATGAATATTTATAAGAGATAGTATTAAGTACTAATGTTTATATACATGGTCTATTTAACATTTGAAGTCTAAGGAGGAGTTATCATAGGTCCATGGTGCCACACTCTCAACCATTTCATTTAGGCTTGATAGCTACGCAATATATATTTTCGCAGCCAGTTGTTTACATTTTCTATTTTATACGTGCTTGTCATTAATTAAATTATAAATTAACATACATGTTTATCTTATTTTACTCTTGTAGGACACCTAGTGCAATTGCGGTGTCATGCAATCCAGACTTTGGAAGCGCAATCAGAGACAAGGGAAAGGTAATTTAATGCAAATATGATTGAATTAATAGTTTAAATAAGTTATAATGATTATACATGTCTACATAGATTGACAGTTTCACATTTTTTTCGTCTTTATGTATAGAGAATTGTTGGCTTCACATCCTTGTTGACTACACCCACAATACTTGAAGAAGCAAAAGAGACGCCTCAGGTACATGTGTTTTTTTGTGTATGTGTTTAGTCGATATATTCCTATAATAAACAATTATATGATAACTTATATCAATGTTATGTTTGTGTACATATATAGGTTGTCTACAAAAATATTGATGACATCCCTTCTTTACCACATCCATATTCTAGGAATCTCGGTTGTCCTAAGAGAAGACATGGACATGAGGTAATCAAGAATTTAATTATAGAGTTTAATTATAGTTCGATGTATATTGATTTTTATGTTAAATTTTTGAATATTCTAAATTATATAATTTAACTAATCTCAATTGTGGTTTGATTTTTATTGTGCAGGATCCTTCAAAGCCAACGAGTGCTTCAAAGATGATTGATTTTCATGATCCATCAATAGTTTACGATGTGATAGAGACATTTTGGGATGCATACATGTCTATTTGGCATGTAACTTTTGTATGTGGACATACATTTACATATATAGACATACATTTTGTTGAGTTCGCATTTATACCATTTTGCCATTTTTGTTTATGGACATACACTTGCAATTATTTGAAAATTTGATATATAGGAGTTGAGGTTTGATATATTTTGTTCTTCATGTGCTTGGCTAAATATTAATTGTTAAATTTGGTTGCCTTGGGCAACTTCAGCAAATTTAATGACCAAATATAACATGGATGCTTAGTAATGACAACTAAAAAGTAGCAAAGAACATTCTACAACGGAATGCAATTTTTTCATAATCCATTGGATACATCTATTAACAATTCCCCACCATTAAAGTTATCTTAGGAAGGAGGCCATTCAATAGGTTAATTTTCACACGTTGCTCGTTACATTTAAGACCTGAATATATGAACTCTAAACATAAACTTGTTTTGATTGTCATTCAGCTCCTCAAAGATACAAATGCCACCTTCCTTTATATTATTATTACATCCAAAATATCTCCACTCCCCACTTAAGGTTCACATATTGTGCTTCATAATGTATTGCACCATCCATTCCTTAACCCCACAAGACATTAGACTGCACTAATTTACTGCATTGTTTTTAGACTTTAGAATTCACCCACATGCAAATCTTTGTATGATTATAATACTAATAAAATAATGAGAAAAATGAAGACAACTTATTTTCTCATTAAAGAGCTCTTTTTAAATCTTCTACTGCTAATCTAAACTTTGAAAATGTAGAAAACCAGAGAAGGCAGAGAATTTGGTCTCACTAGATGGTATGGTTCGCTAATATCATATGATTTCATAACCATTCTATGAAACAGTTTATCTGATTTGAAAGAGGAAGACTCCATTTCCATTTTATTATGATAGGAGAAACAATGTGCATGGTTCTTGGATTATTTTCATGCATGGTTAGTTAGAGAAGTAATTTCAAAAGTCATCATGGGTGTGAACCGTTGGTTCCAACACATCCGGATGGACATTTTTACCCTAGCCATGATCCTATTTTTCCTCCCAACTCGATCAAATGCTCAAGACCATATTGTAGCGACATTGTCCCTTGAGCATCCTAAGTGTGAAAAATTGTCAAAATTTGATAGGTTGTTTCTCAAAATCTGTGGAACTTGTGAATGATCTGTTTGAACCTATAGGATTATGTGAGGGACCTCTACAATAGCATCTCTTGTATTTTTAAGATTCAAAGTAGGTTTCCTAGGGCAACAATTTTCTAGTTGACGCAAAAATTGTTAGATGTATTCAATGAAAAATTGCAATGGGGCCAAATTCTTGTTGTGTTAGTCATGGGTGTGAACCATTGGTTCCAACTACTTAGGCATTTTCACCCTAGCCATGCTCTTTTTTTTCCTCCCAACTCGGTTGAACGCTTAGGGCCATAATGTAGCAACACCGTCCCTTGAGCACCCTAAGTGTGAAAAATTGTCAACCTTTGATAAGTTGTTTCTCGGAATCTGTAGTACTTGCAAATGATTTGTTTAAACCTATAGGGTCATGTGAGGGCCCTCTATAATATCCTCTCTTATATTTTTTGATATTCAAAGCCTTTTTTCTAGGGTAATGATTTTTCAGTTCATGCAAAAATCATTAGATGCATTCAATGAAAAGTTGCAAAAGAGCCAAATTCTTGTTTTGTTCATTATGCGCACGAACCATTGGTTCCAAAACATTTGGTTAGGTATTTTTACCTTATCAATGCTCCTATTTTTCCTCCCATGTTGGTTGAACGCTCATAACCAAATCGTAGCAATGTCATCCCTTGAGCACCCTAAGTGCAAAAATTTGTCAAACTTTAACAGGTTGTATCTCAAAATATGTGGCACTTGTGAATGATCCATTTGAATCTACAGAGTCACGTTAGGGTCCTCTACAATAGCCTCTCTCATATTTTCAATATTCGAAGCGGTTTTCCTAGGGCAATGATTTTCAGTTGACGCAAAAATTATTATATGTATTCAATGAAAAGTTGCAACGAGGCCAAATTCTTGTTCTGTTTGTCATGGGTGTAAACCATCAATTCCAATGCATCTAGTTAGGCATTTTTACCCTATTCATGCTCCTTTTTTATCTCCCAATTTGGGCAAATGCTTAGAGTCATATTGTAGAAATGTCGTTCCTTGAGCGCCCTAAATGCGAAAAATTGTCAAACTTTGATAAGTTGTTTCTCAAAATCTGTGGAACTTGTGAATTATTTGTTTAGAATTGTTGTGGGAGGGAGGCCCACAGACCTCCTGTACCCTACGACACCACAAAGGGTACTGACAGTCCCTGCGGGGATTGACAACCCCTGTAGAGCTGTCGACTCCCACCATGGGCGGTGACAGGGCCGTCGTACCCAAGGGACGTCGATTGCAAGTTGTCATGCCATGGTGGTAGGCAGTGGGTCCCCTTCGCAACAATTTTTCAATTGATGCAAAAATCGTTAGATGCATTTAGTGAAAGTTGCAATGAGGCCAAATTCTCATTATGTTCATCATGGGTGCGAACGATTGATTCCAACACATCCATTTAGGCATTTTTACCCTAGACATGCATCTATTTTGCCTCCCTACTTGGTCAAATGCTTAAGACCATGTCACAGTTGCGTCGTTCCGTGAGCACACTAAGTGCGAAAAAAATTCAAAGTTCGATAGGTTGTTTCTCAAAATCTGTGGCACTTTTGAATGATCTGTTTGAACCTATGAGCTCATGTGAGGGTTCTCTACATTAGCCTATCTTGGATTTTCAAGATTCAAAGTTGGTTTCCTAGGGCAATGATTTTTTAGTTGACGCAAAAATCATCAGATGCATTCAATCAATAGTTACAACTGGGCCAAATTCTTGTTATGTTTGTCCTGGGTGTGAAACGTCAGTTCCAACACATCCAATAAAGTGTTTTTACCCTAGGCATGCTCATGTTTTTCCTCTCAACTCAGTATTGAACATGTACCTCATTTTGTGGTTGCAATGCATAGTTTTCTGCAAAATTGACCACCAATATAAGAGTGCTAATTGGGAAAGAGTTTTTACACATCATGAACTGTTGATCCAACCACTGAGACCTATGGGTATGCCTTGCATACTTGTAGAAAATATTTTCCTCAAAATCTAAAATTAAATCAGCAACATTGACTTCTTTGGAGACCAACTCGCATCTAGAACCTTTACCTTCACTATTCAAAGTATATTTAACTATCTCATATCTCTTTTTATCAACAATAATCTTTCCAAATTCGTGGTCGCTGCCCTCATGAAAAAATGAAACAAACTTTGACAACCCACCACTTAGTGAGCACTTCTCATTTAAACAATAATTTCTATAGAAAAAACATCCATCATCTTTGGGACATAAAAGTAGATCTAGTAAGTCTCTTGATAATCTTAGAAATTGCATTCCATCACACTCCTGCAACATTTCATTAGTATGCAAAGTAGAACAAATATAGCATAAAAAATCATGGTACATTTAAAACACTACATGGTATTTGCAACAAGTATTATGAATCTTAAGATGTACACAATAAAATGGTTTCAAAGATTCAAAGGCCCTTTGCAATATTTGCAAAATTGGATGTGTTTCACAAAAAATATTGTACAACATTGTTTGGCTTGATTCGAAGAAATGTTTACGATGTGGTGCGTAGTCTCAATTGCTAATTTAAAACATCCTTTATATTTGGTGATACTCAAGAGTTAGAGTGCCAAAATTGTTGAATTTACTCTTTCACATTGTTGGTCAATTTCTTATCAACACGTGGAAGCCTCACACCAAAATCTCAGGTATCATTTTGAAGAGGATTGTCAATTCTTTCTCTTCTTGCAAGTGCTCTATCCAAAGTTTTATGATTTATGTTCAAATCAACAGAAGTTTGTCTCATAAAGCAAGCCTTTCTCAAATGATGGCTTACTAAAGAGGTTGTAATCACTCTTCGAGTGGCTCTCTTATCTTTTTCCTTGCTATTCTTTCCAATAGAATTGAGAGCATTAAAAAGACTTTTGACAATAATAGAATTTTTCTCCATCTTCTTGTTCATACAAATCTTTAATTTAGCTAGCAAGGGTCTCATCTTTTTCATCTTTAGCAATTGAACAAAAAGTTCGCATTGTTCGGTCAATGCCTTATTGCTAAAATATTGGTTGAAAAGTTGTGTAGCCCACAATTGAATGGATCATGTTGACCTCTTGCCTTCAAGATTGTCAGTAGTGTTCTCATCAACTTCAAGTAACCATTTTGGTGTTTTTGAAGGTCTTGAATTTGGAATTTGTCAGTCTTCCACGAGAGAGGATTCATTTCTCATTTAATTCAGTGTTACATAATGTTTACTTGGTTGAACAATTCCACCTTTAATGTCAAAATTTCCCAAATTTTCACCTCCAATGTCAATTCCCAAATTTTCACCTTCAATGTCAATTCCCAAATTTTCACCTTCAATGTTAGTTCCCACATTTTCACTTTCAATTCCCACATCTTCATTTCTAAATTCAATATCATAACTAAACATTTTCAATATCTATTTCAGCATTGTCATTCCCAATTTGAATATCATTTTCAACATTTCAATATCAATATCTACATTTTTATTTTTATTTTCAAAATAACTTGCTCAACATTTCCAATTCAATTTCCTCTTCACTGGGGACTAACATTTGTAGAGGCTTCACTAATATTTGGCATACCTTGTCTTCTCCTCCTATGACCTTCTCTATCTCTTTTCTTATATACTTCAATTTTCTCATTTGAAATATTTCTTTACGTTTTTTGCTTTTGATGACTACTACTCCCCATTATACCTCCACAAAGATGCTCTAAAATGATTGCCAATGACAAATTTGTTTAGAAGAATCTCAAAAAAGCATAATTTTATCGATGTATGTCTGAAAAACCCATGTTTTGTCACCTGCAAAAAGAATGTAGGGACCGTTGGAATGCACAAAATGACCCACAGTCCTATTTTGTGTGGTCCACATATTAGATATCCAATACCTAAACATATTTTTTTATATGGAAGCCAAAATTTCCATTGGTGCCCAAATAGAAAGGGATCAGATATCAAATAAATATTTGATAACAAATATCTTCCCATATAGGAAAAGTGAGAGAGAGAAAGGGGGAGATAGGGACAGGTATAGGGGGGGGTGAGAGGGGAAAGGGATAGGGAGAGGGAGAGAGAGAGAGAGAAGAGAGAGAGGGAGAGGAGAGAGAGAGAGAGAGAGGAGAGAGGAGAGAGAGAGAGAGGAGAGAGAGAGAGAGAGAGAGAGAGAGATGAGAGAGAGCGGGGTGGAAAGGGAGAGGGAGAGGGAGAGAGTGAGAGAGAGAGGGAGAAAGGATAGGAGAGGGAGAGTGAGAGTGAGAGAGAGAGGGGGGAAGGGATAGGGAGAGGGAGAGAGAGAAAGGTGAAAGGGTATAGGAAGAGAGAGAGAGAGAGAGAGAGAGAGAGAGAGAGAGAGGAGAGAGAGAGAGAGAGAGAGAGAGAGAGAGAGAGAGAGAGAGAGAGAGACTTGGTAGAAAGTGGATAGGAAAAGTGAGAGAGAAGGGGGACTTGGGACAAGGAGAGGGAGAGGGAGAGGGAGAGAGAGAGAAGGGGAAAGGGGAGAGTGAGAGGAAGAGAGAGAAGGAGGGAGAGAGAGAGAGAGGGGGGGGGGAAAGCGATAGGGAGTAGGTCAAGGGAAAAATGGAGAGGGAAAACAAGATCCATTTACCTTTGTCCCCTCTCCCTCCTCTCCCTTGCCCTCTTCCCCCTCTCCCTTGCCCTCTCCCCTTCTCTCTTTCCCCTTCTCTCTCTCTCTTATCTCTCTCTCTCTCTCTGCTCTCTCTATCTTCTCTCGTCTCTCATTCACTCTTCAAGCCCTCACTTCTCTCTAGATCCCTTTACCCTTATCTCCCTCTCCTTGTAACCTCTCTCTCTATACTCCTCACTCTCCCCAACTCTCTCTCTCTCTCTCTCTCTCTCTCTCTCTCTCTTCTCTTCTCTCTCTCTCTCTCACCTCCTCTCACTCCCCCTAATTACTCTTTCCCTCTCCCTATATCTCTTTCTCCTCTTTCTCTCTCCCTCTCTCTATCCTATACAAGGTTGTTGGGGCATTATAATAGACAAGAAGAAGGTTGGCATCAATTACAATGAGAGATTGTTGGCATTTCAATAAGGATATTGAGAAGGTTGTTGACGACTGATGGATATAACTGATTAAGGAAGATTTACTGTCTTAATATTATTATTTTGTCATTGATGTCAAGAAATTGATTTTCTAATTCAGTATGATGCTGCCATATCTTAAGAAGTATGATTTGATGAGTATAAAGATGTCGGTAAAAGACACATAAAGAATATGATGAATAAGGGAATAAGTTATTCAATGGGCAACTATTACCGAGTTAGACCAATGATGAGATCATGACCTTTAGATTGTTTTGAGTATCCTACATATGCTATTGTTGAAAGATTAAATACTATACTATGTTACTGAGCAAAGAACCTAGTAGAGGTTAAAACCCTAAGGAACCTAGTCGGTAAACCCTAAGGTTATCGCTATCGGTTAATGAAGGCAGAATGTCTATCGAGTGAAGTTTAGTATTTAACAGAATGCATTAAATGTTACATGTGATATTTTAATGAAGGAAGCTGATGAGCTAGAGAGGATTAAATGATTGGTAAGCCATGTATGAAGATTGTTAAAGAATCTATGGTAAAGAAAGATTGGCAGGAAGATCTACAGCTCAGATTGAACCACAATACCCTAAAACAAGTTCCAAGGTGAAAATGCAAGTTCCAAGGTGGGGTAAAACATTTTCAGATTGAAGGATACATTGAACCTGGACAAGATTGAAGATCTGATGGCTATGATTGATCATGGGAAATGTGATCAAGGAGATTAAGCGGTTGGAAGATTGTTTATAAATAGGAAACTGTTGATAAACAATGTATGCGGGCAAGTGTATGCACAGGGATGCTACATAGTGATTACCGAGCACAAAATATTGAAGACCTGTTTTGATAATAGAGTATAGAGCCCAGCAGAGGGACACGATAAGTCCTATGAATTGATTGTATTGAGGAAATAAGAATCTGCTTCAACATTTTTAGATATGAAGTTGGAGACATATTTTTATTAATATTATTTTGAGAAGTAGCAGAAAATCTCTTAACCGAGTGGAATTAACAGTCTTATTTGTAAAATCCTCTAGCAAGGTGACATTCTTATTGAGTGTTTGAAATCCTTTAACAAGGTCACTTCTAACAAGGTGAAGATCCTAACAGATCTAAGGGAAATCCCTTAACCGGGTCACATCTAGCAATGTGTTTGTAATCTTTAACAGGATTTGCTTTTAACCAAGCATACTCTAGAAGAGTATATTTCTAAGTGGGTCTGAAATCCCACAGTGGTTTTTCCCTATTTGGGTTTCCACGTTAAATCTGGTGTTATATGTTTGTGATCTTATCTATTTATGGGTCTGCATGCATTACTATTTTTCTGATAAGGTTACCGAGGTTGAATCTATTATTTTTATTGAAGATTAAGTTTGAATGATTCACCCCCCCCCTCATATTGTTAGCTTGGCATCTGTACTAATCATATTTAGTATCAGAACTATCACAAGGTATCAAATCTCTTTCTCTCTCTCTCTCTCTCTCTCAAGGTATCAGATATTATCTGATATTCGATATCTTTTATTAATATATTATTATTAATACTATATAATATATAATAATATACTATATATTATTAATTATTTTTATAATAAAAATCTAATATCCGATACCTTTGAAAAAAAACAGTAACCTTAGTACTTTGCTCAGGATTGCATTGGAATTTGGCTAGGAAATGGCAAACCTGGAAAATCAACAAACAAACGCGTTTTTGAGTGTTCCTTGCTTTTTAAAACTTCGCTCTGGTGGTTGACGACTTTTATTTTTAGCCAAAATTGATGAAACAAAAAGGAATTTTTAAGGACATTCTTAGCTTTCCAACGATATAAGGTTTGCCTTATTTTGACTTTAATAAATAATTATTACTCATTTTCTAATTGAATTTTGACTAAAGTTCTAATTGATAAGCGAATTGAAAAACATTTATAACATTCAAACGGTATCACATTGAATCCGAAACATGCATCACATTCTATGCTTCGCCTAATATAGGATTAACAAAAATGAGTTTCATAAATTTTTGACCAAGGTGGTCAAATATACAATTTTTTATATTTCTAAAAATTTGTAAAATATTTGAATAATTAATCATTTAATTCCAAAAAAATTACTTAAAAATATGTACCACATTCGGACACGATTCTACTAATTATATTTAAAATCTTATAAAAAAATATTATGATTTGATTGTGGTTAGGGTGGTCAGACATACACCTTATCTTTTTCCTGAAATTTTAGTATTACTGCATTGAGATTTCAAATTTTCATCAAATTGATATTTTTTCTTTAGAAAACAACTAGTAGCTTAGAAAATACATTCAATTTGCTACATATTCTGTTCTTACAAATTTTTAAAATAATATTCATAACGTATTCAAATTTTTACATCAAGTTGTCTAACTTTGTTTTTTTTTAAATTTCACTGCCACTTAAGGGCTTGTTTTGGCCTACCATGAGCTTGCACATACCAGTACTCTAGTCAGACCTTTTAATTGGCAATATTTTCCCTCAAAAGATGATACTTGATTAATATATGCTTGGTCTTGGAATGCATCATTTAATTCTTTCATATGTTAATTGCATTGATTTTAGCACAAAGAATAGGGATAGGATCATCATACTCCACCTTGATTTCCTTCAAGGTCTTCTAAATCCATAGTATCTAGGTGCAACATGAGAGAACAACTTTTTCTACTATGGTAAGGGAGATTGAATCTTGGTTCTTGTTTGGCCATGAAAGCAATCTATCTCCTAAAAAGAATGCACCACTGCTAGTGTCTTTTTGTCGTCAACACATCCTTCCCAATTGACATTGATATGCAGGTAACATGAAATCATTACTTTTGGGAAACCAATAACCATAATCAATTGTTTATTTCAGATATCTAAATATCCTCTTCACAACCTTCACATGTGTTTCTTTCAGAGTCGCTTGAAATCTAGCAACCATGCACATCGCTTTCATTTTATTAGGTCTAGAAGTAGTGAGATACAATATGCTTCTAATCATTGACCTATAAAAAGATTGATTTACCATTTGAGACTCATCTTCCATAGATTATACCCTATTACCATAGTTTAGTGTCATAAAATTGCGACCCTAGCAATTTTTTACTGCATTAGGGTCCTCACGCATGCGAATTCGAATCCTCTAGCCTGATCAGAGACCGAAGATTGCTTAGCTTGTGGAAACAACTTCTTTCTTGGCCTTTGCATCACCCCATCCACACTCTGCCCTAGAGAAAGGGGTAGGATAGGGGCATGGTTCCACTATCCTCCCTTGGACAGGGGCGTGGTGCCCCTGTCCCTACCCTATTTTGGGGTAGGACTCCTAGGGTTGCATTGTTGGTTGTGCCTCGAGTGGGAAACTCCCCCGATGTCGGCCTGTCACGAAATCCAAATCCACTAACATGTATTTAAGAGGCATTTGTCCTCTCATTTGTATAAGTTTAAGTTGGATAAGTCAAAGTTGAAGAGATTCAAGTTGCATAAGCGATCAAGCATTCAAGCATTCTTTTCCAGCATTGAGCATTCTCAAGTCTCCCTTCAAGGCTAGGTGTTGCATTCAAGTCAAGGATTCAACCATTGAAGAGGAGATTGATTTCAACATTAAATTCCACACAAGCACTTCTATCAACATTGCTACTACAACCTCCCTTTAGGTGATTTACAATTTAGTCTTTCATTTACATCTACTTGCAAGTACTTTCTTTCATTACTTGGTTAATTCCAAAACTGGGGTTTGACCTAAAGGCAAACCCCCAATCCCAACCCATTTTCCTCTATTTTCTGTGTGTAGGTTGTAGGTGCACAGCTATACTTTTGGATTCAGGCTTCATTTGCAGAGGCGGAAAAACCCTTCTCGTTTCGCGGGTTTTTCAGAGGACCGTGTACATTCCTGCCATGGTCCGAGCAACTTTTCCTCAAATTCGCAGTGCGACTTCATCTCGACATTTTACTGCCAGATCCAGGTGCACAACTTCATCTCATATTCCGATCTCAAGTTATTATTGATTCTTTGTCACTTTTGCACTACATAATTCAATCAATTCCCTTTCTAAATCAAACAAGAAAGAGGGGATCAACTTAGCATTCCCCATTCATTGAAAATTCAAACTACCATCTTTGTGTGGAGAGATTGAGTCTACTGAATTATCCTCTCCTCTTTCTAATGTAAAGGTGAAAAGTGTTTGAATGGTAATCGATAGCGAAACTCTCATCTCTCTTTGAGCGAAAGGGTAATTTCCTTCTTGATTTATCATTCACCATTTTCCCACCATTACAGATAGGTGTACCAACTGGCTTAAAATCTTCCATCTTAAGCTTCTTCAACACATCCTCACATACTTGGTTTGACAAATAAAAATACCTTTATAAGGCTGCATAATTTTCTAACCAAGGAAAAATAATAATTCACCTTGCACAAACATTTCAATTCCTTTTGCCTTTTTTCTACAAATTTCTTGCACGTTTTATCACTATTTCCACCAAATATGAAGCTTTCTGTTTACAGCTTTACCTCTTCTTTGATAAACTCTTGTAGGAGGTAACGACTTGCCTCTTTTTGTATATATAGTTCTTTTGGCTAATCTTCCTTGTCTTTTTGGTGAAGAAAGCTGCAAATATTCAAAGTTTGTGGAACTTCTAGTTTCAATTCTTCTCATAAGGCAAAATAATTATGCTCACTTGATCTTTTTACCAGGGAGTCGCCAGATACACCTGAAAATAACCTCTTACAGGTCTTTATTATACTGACAGCATATCAAAATCAACATAAAATATGCAAATGGACTTCCTTTAATGTCCCACCGGGCGTGCCAAAACTGTTAAAGCACAAATTTGCACCCTACTAAACTATAAGTTTAGCAATCTGGCCTAACATGGGATTCACTTCTGCATGTGGGCAATGCATAACCTGAAATGAAACCTCCGGTTCCTAGGCCGGTTCCTATTGGATAATCACCTGATACTCTCTAGTATTGAACTAACTTTGCAGGGTGAAGGATAAGAAATTGCAGAAACGGAACTTAAAACTGAACTAAACTTAACTAGAACCTAGTGATACACCAAAATGTGAGAGATAAATGATAAAAACTGATCTCAGTCTACAATATTCTACTTTAATTGATAAACACTTCTTTCCTGTTATAAGTTTGCATAAGTATTTCATAATAAGGTCTTGAGATGAACCAATGAGAAATAGTAATGTTTCACTCAAAAATTTCAAACTTTTAAACACATACTATGACCTGCAAACATACACAGGTTCCTATATTAAGGTACTGACTGAGACAAGTAAACAAGGAGCAATATAACTCACAAATTTAACTTCATCAATCATGCTTGTACACAAAAAAAATGGAAGGAAAACAAGGCTTGATTCCATAGAAAATCGCTCCAAAAGATGTTGTCACATATATAATATCTCTAAATCCGAGTTACAGAATCCATGCAAAAGAAATGCTAAGGACAAGAAAACTATCTCTGAAAAACACTGTTCTTGCATAAATCTGAACTAACCCCAAATCAAGTGTCTCAAGGCACTAAGTACAAAAACTCTCCAACTGATTGGGTCGGATGCAAGAAAAGGGCCTCAAAAAGAGGAGTCTAGAAGACACCAAAAAGGGCTACAAACATGGAAAAGTCTTCTTCAATCAATAACCAACCCAACAGACCACTAGAAACAGCCTTAAAAAGCTCAACCAAGTAATAAAAGCTCCCTAAAATGGTGGGAAAGTCCAACCTTGACCCTTTGCCTAAAAGTGCTCCAACCTCCCTAAATTCACTCCATTTGATTTCAAACGACCTCATGTTCCTATAAAAATGTTCTTGTCTCCAAAATTATCTCAACTCCTTTTGAATATTTCCCAAGTGGTTATGCATACTTCCTATATGCTCTCCTTATGTCTCCAAACCGAAAAGACTTCTTCAATGATAGCCTTATCTCTCCAAAATTAACTCATCCTTCAAAATTAAGTCAAAAGACTTAGTCTCCTTTTAGCACATGGATGCACCTTTTACACTTTAAATAATAATAATATTTAATTACAATTTATAATTATATTGTAATTAAATACTTTTTACAAAATGATACCAGCTTTGGACAAAGAAAAACAAAAAATATAAAAAATAGAACATATTTGATAATATCAATGCTTAATGAAAAATTAAAACATTGATATCACCAAATACATTTTATTATTGTTTTCTTTTGTTTTCTATGCTTGCAAAGCCTAACCGACTTGAAGGAAAAAATAAAAATTACAAAGGGCTTTGATAACCCTAAAAGCTTATACTCCTTTCGCAATGACTTGTCCTCTCATTTTGCAAAATGAAAACAACTAGAGAAGCTTTTCAAGGGTTTGAAACCCTTTGGTGCCGTCATTGCTATTTTGATTTCCGTCGCTTTGTGAAGTCTTTGATGAAGAATATGTGTTTTTTACTAGTGCTGCCGCCCAAGATAAATTTGATTGCAGTTTTCGAACAACCCAGGTCGCGACTGTGCATTAAAAGTTAGACTTTTTCTTGAAGGCATGCTGAAGTTTTCTGAATCTTCTCTTAAATGCAAGCCCTATTTTCTACAGGTATGAAACGGCTTCTTCTTGCTTTATTTTCTGTTAATATGCCATTGCTGGAAGTACGAAGAGGGTTTTTACTATGATACATCTGCAAATATTCCTTGATATTTCAAATCTGTGTAAAGCTTTCTTTAACAAACCCATTACGACTTCCAATTTTCTCAAGCTTTTCTGTCACTTTCCATCCAGGAAGAAATGAAGCCAATGTATTACCATTGCAAATGCTAATCGGGTTCTGAATCTCTTATCCCTTTCAAATTTAAACTAGCTGTGTGAGATTCAGAGGTCACAATAGGGCTCATGGCTTGAATCTGAGATGTTTCCCCTTGCCCATGTGTTTTCACAAAAGCAATGGCACCGTCTAAGACTTGTAGTGCTTTCTGTATGCCAGGATCAATATAACTAGTGTTCACCTCTATTTGGGGTTGTTCAATGTTGCTTTTTTTGTGAAAATAATATTCCCTGTTGAGGGGTTTCCTTTCCTCTATAGAGTGACTCTATTCTTGATGTAGATGCTCCCTCTAAAGTTGTCATATCAAGTAAGCCCGTGGATACAGCTTTGCCTTTTGTTTTCCATTCTTTAATTTTCTCTCCATTTACCACCTCATCAATGGAAACGCTATTGGACTTCTTTACTTCTTTTGCTGTGGGGGAAACATTTCCTTCTTTGGTTTCCTTATTAGACCGTAATCCTTCTCGTATGCAAATATACATAGGTCCATGTTCAAGGATCTCTCAGAATTTGCCTTCCCCACTGCTTGCTGCAAGAACAGACTTTTGATAAAGCTTATAACCATGCCCAATCAGCTATCTTGATATAAAATTGATAAGTGATGGGGGCACGAAATCCATCTTGATGTCTAAATTTAATATTGTCTTGAAATAGCTCTGTGCCGAGTCTATTTTTTTGTAAAATAAAACCTCCCATGAGATCCATGCGAACTGTCCCATTAGCAGGAGGAATATCTTCAGAGCTAAATCCATTAATGTTGTTATCTAGTTGTGAATCTGATACCGACTTCAGGAGAACAAAAACACTGTCTTCTTCAAAATATTCCAGTTCAAAATATCGGAAAATCATTTCTCGAGGCAAAAGAGGCAATGGAATTTTCATCTAGAGATAATTCTTCACCTATGTGAATTTTCTTCAAGCAGCGAGACTCTAATATCTTAAATGTTGGCATAGTAAATTGAGGCCACCGCACTTAAGCAATCTACTGAAAATGCTCCCAGGCTTACCAACATAGATTGAATAACAGTACACATTTTCCTTGCTCCAATTAGTCATAAAATGCCAATGCTAGCCACCCCTCCTCTCAATCTCACAACATTGTGTAGAGAGGGCAATTTTATGTTTGAAACTTTGAAATTTTCCCAAACCTGATGTTTCCTTTTAATATAGATATTGACAAGAGAAACAACCAGCCACAATTTTTTGGTGGACAAAACTTCTGTTTGAACATGCATTCCTTACGTCTCCTGACTGTGCATTTTAATCTTATGTAGAAATGAAGTTCGAGCACAGGCTCGTGACACTCATTTCATTACCAGTTGATTCTGATTTTGTCGAAGTTTGCTGTTTAAACATGCATCAAAAAACTTCAGATGGTCTGTTTCTATACCAATCTGTTGCATTGAATCGTTTATCTTCACTATGTAGCATTGACCTTTTTTAAATACTGTAAGGTTTGAAATAATATGTCCCTTAAAACAGTTTATCCATTAATGTTTTCTTTTTATATATATCATGAATAGTAAAGTAAAAGGTTTCATATTTAAAACAAATATGTCCCTTTGATACTTCAGTTGGTTTCTTCATCATTCCATTTTGATATTCTGAGATTAGTTACTCTAAAAGGTATGTCGGGCTCATACCCGAAGGGAGCCTCGGTCAGGGGCACATGCCAATTAGAGTAACTAATTATCTGCACATGAAACAAACACATAGCATAAACATTTCTTTCTCCTGAAGTAGTGATTTGTGTCTTTATCTTTCCTGCCCTTTCAAAATAGAAATAAGATAGGATATGATAAATGATATATTGTAGGATAATCTTTCATTGCTTAGATCTGTTGGATCTGACACCTTTTCTCTTTTGTGCAGGAAAGCAGGGTTTGTTCAGAATTCGAAGACCGAGAAAACAGTCATAAGGGCAATGGGACAGCCAATAACCAGTCAAAGCAACCCAAGGCAATAACTAGTTATCCTTACACTCACTATTTAATTCTATCCTTTTCTGTTTTGGATATGTAGGAAAGATAGAAATGCTAAGCTCACGGCTTGTGTGAGGTTTTAAGGAATTCAGTGCATGTATAAATATGCTTCAAATGCATGAACTCAATTTGTAATCTATCATTGTTCAATACAAATGAAAATACCCTTTTTTTTTAAAACACTGCAATGTACCTTCTGTAAATGCAATCATTTGATAAAAATGCATCCTTTGGCTAAAATTACATGGGTAATGAAATTTTAGGTAACAGTAGTGATGAATGAACTGATGAATGGAGGTGTCAACAATACCCACCAAGAATGACATCCATCAGAAAAATCCAATCAATAGCCCACACATAAGAGGGAAAAGGAGAGACTATGTAGCCCCATAGTGAATAATTGCTTGCAAGAATGATAAATAACTAAAGGAAAAACCAGATCCAACACTTGCAAATCACTTGCCTCCCCTTAGACCATATATATAAATGTACGGACATGAAGCAAAAAATTTGGGGGCCCAAGCAAGGCACGATTCCTTGATAACTGGCGATGAGGTAATGGCAGTTGCACATCAACAATACAATCATACGACTCGATATGCATTCGGCCACTATACGACTACCAATGATAATAAGCACCACCATTATTTTATTTTCACTTGATGTGATTCTGATAGGACCCTTGACAGAAGGATGGCAGCCAATGAAATCTAGAGCAATAGAGATAATATTGCCTCAATGCAAAGGATCGATGCACCACAGGCCAAATATAACATGCCTCGAAACTGTAATGGTCAAGTAGATGGAATGGTATGTAGCCAATGAGAAAGGAAATGAATAGAGAAGTACTTAACATGGATCAGCACTCCTATTAAGGTATGAGGTTATAACTACGAATAAAGCCAGATTGTCGTAGATGCCTCACAGTCCACAAAATACAACTCAACAAGTCCATGAGAGTAAATACAAACTAGGTTGGATAGTATGATGGTCACATAAGGAAGAGAAGGGCTCACTATGCAAAGGGAGGGGTCGAGTTTGTTGTAAGGTGTCGGCCTCAAAAATAGAACACGATGTAACTTCGCCAGCAAATAATATATCACCTTGCACACAAAAAATGAACCAATTAATTGATAAATTTGCCACAACAAAAAAGATATCAACCCCACACAATAGATACACTCAACCCATGATGAGGTCGGCCGACCTCATCAAAGCACTTGAAAGAAGGAAAAAACCTCCAAAATTGTATCGCTCCAATAACAAATTCACAACCAATCAAAAAACACAGATCAACAATAATTAAGTTGCCTCGAACAGATATATAACACCAGACACAAAGAAACAAAGAAACATTCGCTAGACACCTCTCATGAAATTGTTGTAATCCATGATACTATTCAAAGGCTCGACAAAAAATATGCCTCACATAAATTACCTCTAACAAATAAAGACGCTTTGAAGCAATGCCAATATATTAATGATATTGCTTCCAAAAATGATGCCACGATATGTGTAAACCAAAGGCTCAAAAAAAACCTTCGCATGCTTCTGATTAGAGGAACATAATGACAAAAAAAAGAATGTTGCAGACACGGCTGGAAATGAGATAGTCACTGCCAATAATATGGACAAGAAAAAACTGTATAGTGTTGCCACATAGAGATATATCTGCAGCTCATATGGAGGCGATTTCTAAAAATTCAAGCAATTTCAATGTTAAAATGATATTAGGTTTGTGAACTGGTTTGTCTTCAGAGCGGATGGCTTAAATCACACAAACTAAACTTTGACTTTTAGGCTTAAAAGTGTTAAACAAACAGAGTTGACTGGCATTCTCTAGACTTAATATATTGCTTCATGTGTGTGGTTTGAGGCTGGCCGTGGGAGAGATGATAATATACGCAGTCTAAAATATAGAGAATTGATACTGCATGCCCACGAATAAATTGGAGAAATACTGATGCAATTAACCAAGAGTGAAATATGGCATATATATGGTGGTGCCAAATGAAATGGCAGAAATATACGTCACCAATTTGGAGACTCTCGGGACCTCATAAAAGTTAGTGAACGGTCTCAACTGGGAAGAGATGTAAGTCAAAAACCTTTGATACCATGTTGGAGTTTGCAACCTTCAAAGCTAGGATCACGACTTGCAAAATACTTTCACAAGAAAGAGATAAATATTTCATCAAGAAGATGAATTGTATTGAGATGTTTTATAAATGTACAATAATGAGCCTACTTGTATAGGCATGAGATGGAGTAGTTACAAATACCCTAAGACAATTAAATGCACTCTATGAAACTAATATGATGACACCTAAGATAACTAACATGAACAATATTTAATGATTGTGGCATGTGACAATTAAGTTATCCTAAATAAACATGAAATGTGTGAATAGGTGTTAAACAATAACTAGTTAGGAAATATCATATTCACACCGACAGTTCACATTGAGAAGATTGTGTAAAATATTTTATGTGGTTGTCTTCAATTGTCAAAATTGATTATACCTTTTCCGACTATGATTGTAGTATCATTTGCTCCAAACCTACCTATTCCTTTACCACTCTCTTTTAAAGAGAGGAATTTACTCTTTTCTCCTATCATGCGATTAAAGCAACCACTATCAACATGCCATGTACTTTTCTCATTTTGAGCATGAAATACTTCTTAGATAAGACGAGATTTGTCTTCCTTTTGTTCTTCTTTCTTGAACTTCCACTCCTTAGGACCTTTCTAAGTTACATCATAATCAATCATCTTGTTTTCTTTTGTAGGAGGAACTCTTCTATTATCTTGTCTTGAGGGCTTAACGTTGCTTCTACAAAACTTTGCTAAGTGGCAAAATTTATTGCAATATAACATATTACATTGAAATCAACAATAGGTGCAAATGGATTTCTACTTGTGAAAGTATTTCTTCTCATTTTGATCCTAGAATCCACAATCCTATGACTAAATTGATTAAAAATAGATAATATTTAAAAGAGTAATTGAACCTGATTGGTTGACACTACCTTGTAGGAGGAGACCCTCTAGATCTCCTCTTTCTACATATGACTGATGAGTCTATCATCATTTTGCTTGTCGTCCACCTTTTTGTCAATATTTACGATTGACTTCTCCTTCTCTATATTCTTCTTCTTATCTTGAGTCTTCTTTGATGTATCATTACTTAAATTTCCCTTTCATTGCATTTTTCTTCTTGGTAGTTTTATTAACAATTGAGTTTTGTCCTTTTCCCTAACCAAGCCTTGTCTTAATGATGGGGGACCTCCAATTGCTTAAAATTTCATCTAATACTCTAGTGCTTTTCTCAAACTTTAGATTCTTCTCATAATTTTCATTGGCTTTCTCCAAAGATTTTATCAAAGGCACTGTTTCTGAATCAAGTTGGCCACAATCCTTCTCTCTACTCTGCAACTTTTATATCAACACATCATCAATCTTCTTGGCTCTTTTCGATTTGAACCTTGAGACTTATGGTCAACTTTTTTTATTCTTCAATCTTTTTTGTCTATTTTTTATTTTCAGGCTCTCTCAAAGTCTAGATCATTTAAGGCAG
This sequence comes from Cryptomeria japonica, assembly GCF_030272615.1. NCBI lineage: Eukaryota > Viridiplantae > Streptophyta > Pinopsida > Cupressales > Cupressaceae > Cryptomeria > Cryptomeria japonica. The sequence goes on along the minus strand of NC_081413.1, from coordinate 723,696,371 downwards.
AGATGAGTTCTTCTTCCAAACCAACTTTAGCTTCTTCATCTTCATTAGAACCATATGATTCATTGTTTTTCTTTTTAGACTTACTTTCAACAATAGCCATGAATACATGCTCTTCCTTTTTAGGTTCAGAGACACTATGAGCATCACTATCATCACCATGAGTGCCACTGTCTTCCTATGAATATTAAATTTTTGTATGCTTTCCTTTCCTATAAGTCCTTGGATTGATTATTACTTTCTTTTCTATGATGATATTAGCAAGCATAGTGACCTACTTTACCACACTCAAAGCATTTAAAAAGTAACTTACCTTTGTTATTTCATGAGTCTCTCTTCAACCTTCTCAAAAATTTGGTTTCTTCATAATCTAGATCTAATTCTTCATCCTTGCTAGCCTTGAAAATTACTCCCAATTCTCATTTCATGTGCAGTAAGTGAACCAAAATATTTGTCAATAGAAAATTGATCTAGATCTTTGGCTTTTTCAATAGCAAAAATTTTAGAACCATACCTTGAGGAAGTGATTTGAGAACTTTCGAAAACAATCATAGCATCCTTAACTTCTTCACCTAAACCTCTGATTGTATTAACAATTTCATCCACTATAATTTGGAAGTATCTAATACTTTCTTGTTCTTTCATCTCCAATCTTCCAAACTTTCCTTTGTAGGTTTGTAATTTGGCTTGCTTTACTTCGTCATCTCCTTCATAGATACTATGATTTTTTTCTTAGATCTCCTTTGCAGATTTGTAGTGCATCACCTTTAAAAAAAATAAATATGATAGCCCACATAAGATGGGATCCTTTACCTTTTAAATGTTTTCATATTCTTTCTTTGCAATCAAATGTGTTTGAGGTGTAGTAGGAGCTATACATCCATCCACAATTGATTGCCAAATATCAAAACCTAATAAGGAAATATAAGCTTCCTAATACTCCTAAAAGCATAGTTTGTTCCATTGAGCAATGATGCCTTGTGAGATGAAGCTCCTTCATGACTAATCGTGTGCTCAAATCCAATATCTATCTTCAATTGCTAAATTATATCAAGGAATCAAGGCTCTAATACCAATTGTTGACCACACCAATATACTAAGAGGGGGGTGAATTAGTAGATCATCAAATATCTTATCTCTTTAGTATTTCACTCATTCACAAAACATTAGCAAAAACATGCAAATGATGAAAAAAATCACACAAAGGACATAACACCAAGATTTACATGAAAACCCAAGAAGAGAAAAAACATTGTGAGCAAGCTGCTTGGATCTATTGTCCAAATCTACCATCACTAATAAATCGAATGATTAGAATTAGTTGAAGGCACCAAACTTTAGGAGGCACCAATCCCCTTACCACTATATCAATTTAGGGCATCACCCAAAGAGAACAGATTTTTTTATAGCAAATATGACACCAACCCAATATAATTCAAAAAGCTACAACCTTACACGGGGGTTTCACTAGCTAGGCAATATTATATCATGTGTTTTTATATTGGGGGGTTTAATATCCTGAGAATTGACAACAATATATTGCCTATTTGGTGAAAATAGAGGGGTTTTTAATTCAGGCTGTATATTAGGAGGCGATGATAAAAAATGTGTTTAGGGCAATATTTTTTGAAAATAGGGGGATTCTTTAGCATGCCATGAATGCATGAAGCCCCTATGCAACTTTAACACAATCAAGCATACCTTTGTCTAAGACAAAAATAAAGATGTTATCAAAGCAAACATTTGTTACTATGCTTTGTCATTTACAAATGTATGTTTCATACACCCAACTCTACTTTGCTTTGGAATCTTTTACAACAGTAACCACTTTCATTTCACCTCCACATTGAATGATATAAACTAATATGCACTTCACTAGCAACTTACTTTTTGCATGTTGCACACTTAGATTACTCTCTGCTCTACGTTGCTCTTCTCAACTCTACACAAAAACTCATTTTCTTAATTGATCGACACACACGTGTGTGTGTGTGTGTGTGTATTTCACCATTTGAGAAAAATAATAATATTCATTTCAAGCATGTCAACCTTTGATTAGTTAATCATTGCATCGAAAAACACCTTCGTCTATGCAATTCATACTCCAACACAAATGCACCAAAAAATAGTTGTTTCATCAAAATCATACACTAGTTGTTCAACCGTAAAACCTGATTTGTCAATAATGTTGGCCACTTACTACAATTTCTCATAATTCATCATAGTCGTGCCAACTAGTGTTAAAGCATATTTAGCTATTAGTTGCTTTTTTGCTTGAGTTCACACAGGAGTGCTTTCTTCTAATTTAGCTTATGTGCATCTAGTTTAGCTAGAGTTGAGCTTTCTTCAGCTCCTAATGCTTACAATTAAGTTCTCCTAAATTTAGCATAGTGCTTTCTTTATAAGCACCTTATTGTACAATTGGAATTCATTTTGTATTCTTTGCTTTTGAGTAATATAGAATTCATTTCTACACCTCTCATTTGTGGAAGGAGTTTTGTTTGTTGTTTGATCTTGCAAGTGCTTGTGTTGCAAAATTCAAGATGGGATCAAAGCACGGATTTACAAAGCCCCTTCTCAAGCTTTGAGGGTTTTCTTTACTCAAAAGTGTTGCAAGGTCACAAATTTATTCTTTTATGTATCTAGTGATGGGCAACTTTTTCATTAGTTTTGAAGAAAAATGAACATCACTATTGCATCCACAATGTTGAAAAACCCTAAGATCGACTATTGTTTCATCAAAATCTAAGCATTTGAAATTTAGAATCAAATTGGTTGAGGGCATATTTTTCGAGGCAAGTTCTAGAGGTAGCTAGAAAATATAGGTAGTTTGGAGTCAAATCGCCAAAATTCTAAGATCGTTTGTCAAATCACCAAAAATCGTGACTAGGTGAAAATCAAGAAATTTTTTGGGAAGTTTCTATTTTTTAATTTTTTTAATTTTGAAAACTTTCTAGTTTTAAAAACTCTCCTTTTTGTAAAATTTCTATTTTTGGAGACTTTCTATTTTTGGTGACTTTCTATTTTCAAGAAGTTTCTATTTTTAGTAACCTAGTTTGTCATCCAAGGCCTAAAAAATTGCAGTTGGTTTTTTGCCTATAACTTCGTCATATGGAGTTGGAATCTAGCAAATGAGATATCACCAAAAAGATGATTTCGGTGCTAATTTGCTAATGGTGGTGGTTTTGTCAAATCCTACATCAATTTTCTATACTAATCCTTCAAAGTCAACCTTCAGTTTTGCATTTTTGGGGCCATATCCTGCACATCCCAACTCTATTTTTTAAAAATTAGATATTGTAAAAATGCTCTCAACGTCCTATAGTCAGATCTAATATTTCTTGCAGATTGTGCTCTAGGTACATTTTATTAATATATTTGTCTTTTCACTATATGGTCACTAACTTGGATGTTTTTACACTTGGGACGGATCTATTTGTTGGAGAGGGTTGTATTTGATGTGCTCTACATGTTCTGAGATTCTTGGAGTCTCATATTTTCATTTGAGTGTCATGTGTTTTTCTATTCACCCTTTTGTTATCGGCCTGGCAAAGGGCAAATATGATTCTTGGAGAAAGGGTATCTTGACACATCTTAGGTGGCTTGATTTTTTGTCCTATCTCTATGGACTAGTCCCTCAACCAAATTCAAAGAGGGGTCGACATGCTTGGAGGATCATTAATGACCATGTTGTAGGAGTGGTTGGTTCTAGTGTTGATCTTGACACTATGTGTGCTTTGATGGATATTGAATGTCCCCTCATTCTTTAGACTTGCCTTTGGGAGATTTCGGAGACCCTCATCTCTCTCCATTTCCAGAGGATCTTGTAGTAGATTGTGTCATTCCCCTTGCACATGCCAATCGCATACCCTATGATCATGGTACTATTGAGATGCTTGAATATATCAAAAGTATTTCTTGTTCTGATGGATCCAAGTCTTGTATCTTAAATGTCACTCATCATATTGAGAAACCATCTAACTCTTCATCATCGTCTATTGTTCCTAATCAGATTGGTATTGGCTTATGCATAACCCATATTGATTTAGTCCAGGAGGTTGATTGTTCCCTTCTAGTTTTAGCTTTGTGGGATGACTTCTTTCCAGATATTGCAAATAATTCACTTCCTCTTTGATCGTACTTTGAGCATTCATGTCATCTCATATTTAGTGCTTTCAGAGGTTGTTTATCAAGTAACTTCATAGTTGTTTGGATTTTCTTCAATTGATCTAACATATCATAAATCAGACATGTGGACGATTCAGTAGTCTTCCATGGCACACATCTTGAGATTATTCTTTCAATCTCCTTTCATGGAGTTGCTTCAGCCTTGGCCAAAGGATTTGTTTCTTCCTATGGGAAGACATGTGGTTTGTCGCTCTTGGATTATCTTTAGGATTTGTCTGTGAGCCTTCCTTTTTGATATTGGAGTTTCTCTTATGGGGGGATACATCATCTCTTCTTTTCTCCTATGGGGGGAATCTTGATTGTACCTTGGTGAAGGAAGTTGTCCTTGAGGGGTATTTGAGGCATGCCTTCCTTTTTTGATAGTTCATTTTCCTTTTCATGTATTTCATCTCTCACTTTTGGAGAGGGGTTTTCTCACACATGATTTTTCTCCTTTTCTATGTTTAGAGGGACTTCATTGGTTTGTACATTAGTACCTATTCAAGACTTTTCTTGCTAGGATCCATTTCTCCATTCATGCATTTAGAGTTTTTTTGCTCACCCTAAGTTTCACTTAAGGGGTGTGTTAGAGAACATTTATCCATTAGTTGCCTTTTTACAACTAGTTATGCTTTTTTACTTAAGTTCACTTAGGAATGCTTGCTTCTAATTTAGTTTTTGTGCATCTAGTTTAGCTAGAGTTGAGATTTATTTAGCTCCTCGTGTTTGCACTTTAGTTCTCCTAAATTTAGCATGGTGTTTTCTTTATACACACCTCATTGTACAATTGTAATTCATTTTGTATTCTTTTCTTTTTCAATAATATAGCAATCATTTGTGCAGCTCCCATTTGTGGAAGGTGTTTTGTTTGTTGTTTGATCTTGCAGGTGCTCATGTTGCACCCAAAAAAAGCTCATCGAGATCATACATCTTAAATCTGATAAGATTTCATAAACAAGTCACTTAACTAGTTTAAATCTGAGCCATTGATCTTCACATTTTGTGGTGAAATGAACATTCAAGATATTCTCATTCGAGCTCTTCATGAACATGTGTCACTATTGTGTAGTTGCGCGTATTGAAATTCAGGTCTCACACAAAATCTTGTGCAAGTCATTTATCTCTCTAGGCATAAATACTGATGGAGATTCAAACCCTTGTTGAAAACCAAACCAAGTTTTGAAATCATCTCTCTTTGCCACTTCTTTACCTCTTTCTTGTGTACACTTCCTTCTTTACCTTTTTGATTCAGAGTTTGAACCATGTCAGGAATCAACTAGGTTTTGAAACAGAGAAATCATGTCCTCACCAAAGTGTTTCTTTTAAACAAAGCATTCTGAATCTTGGTTGCTGGGAACCTTGGTAGAAACTGAACTTGGTTTCGAAACCAAAGGCAAAATTTGACTTGCCCTTTCACCAAATCATTTTGAGGAAATGCCAAGTTGTGAAAACCTTGGCGAAGATCGATTATTCTCAAACTGAGTCCAAAACCCGACTAACATGAAAAACTAAGTGTTGAGCACTTTTGTCATGTCCCCTTTCTAGAGTGGACATCAAAGATGGAGGAGTTGGCTTATCATTGGAGTCTCGTAGGCTAGCAGAGGTTGATTGGGACTCATTCAGTGCATATAGTGACTTGATTTTGGCTTTATTGGCAGTTTGGAGCCAGTTTGGAGCATTTGCTAGATTTTAGGGGATATCCCTAAATTTTAGGAGCTCATGACAGTTAGCAGTCGTGAGGTTATTCATGACCTTTCAAATGGTCTCAGTTTTAGGAGATTTGGGTGTGTTTCCTAGTTTCTAGGAGCATCCCTAGATTTTAGGGATGAGACTACCAGTTGATCCATGATTTTCGACATCAGTCACAAACAGGTGACAGGTGACAGGTTTAGTTTCAGGCTTTTGGTGTGTTTCGAGCTTTCTGTAGCTATTTGGGTTATATTTTTAATATATTTAAATATTTCCTAAGTTAGCGTTTTAATTTTTTAAATAAGGCTATGTCTATAGCCATTTCAAAGTAATAAGGGGTTTTTGGCTTCATCTGGATTTGTATGCCCATGTGTTATAGCTCGTTGGAAAGGTCTTGAACTTTTCTAAATGATTTTCACTTGCCAAGGTCCTTTTGGCTCTTGGAGTTATTTTATATTGAAAAAGTGGTGTTTTCTCTATACTTGGGCGCCCAATATTGGGAAATATGACTTTATATTAAAGCGCACTTTTCATATATCTTTAGGGTTCGATTTGGAAGGAAAGAGATATAAGGAGAAGGAAACCTAATTTCTCATTATCTTCTACATATTGAAAACTTGTTTGGTGCGATATTGCTCTGGTAGAGCGATTCTTCAATCTGGGAAGCAAACCCCATGATTAGTACTGGCTAGGACGTAGCCCTCAGCTATTGATTGGCAGTGGATTCTTTTGGCAATGGCATTATTGGTCAGAGTGTATGCGCTATTCCTTGTGGAGATTCAAATTGCTTGGTGAGGGTTTCAGTAGGGTGGTTGAATTTCCCAACTGGGGTGTGATTGTTTTAGCTTGATGCCACCATTACAGCAGGTACACTTTACGCTGGAAGTGGTGAAGACTTTCATTCAGCCATAGTTGGTGTTCTTGGTTTATGTTCATCATCTACCCTTTAGTTGGCGCCATTATTGGATGTAAGCACATCCTCAGTGCGTAGAGAATAATCTGGATATTATAAATCAGAAATCTGCCTGGTACGATTTGTATCAATTCTGATTTAATTGAATGTTCTTACTTGTTTCAGCTTCCTTCCTTATTTGTTGTTCTTTATTCATTATTTGCTTATATATTAAAAAAATACAAAAAGAAACCAAACATTCTACAACTTCTCTCTATTCTGTAAGACCATTAGCAAAATCACAGGAAAATATAGTTTATTATTTTAAAAATTACAGCAAATCGGCAAGGGGGTCCATTAGGGATCTTTCAACTTTAGACAAATAAGCTTGTCAAGAACTCTATTGGAGTCCGAACTTGGTTTGGAAACCAAAGCCCAAGTCCAATGGCCAAAAAAAATGAGTAAGTGTTGAGCCCGATCACATATTCATCATTAATGTCAACACTTTGTGTCACTCCTTTGACATCAATGACAATTCTAACACTATGTCTAACAAACTTCATTTTTGAGGTCGAAACAAAATGTTTAAGAGTTTTCCATTTATTATGATGACTAGGTTGAGTTGTTGATAGTTGAATCCTCAACAAAGTATGCCTCCTTTTTTTAAGTGTGTTTTATCTTCATATATTGGGTAGCATTCGCCTAGGCATTTGCCACTTTTCTAGTGCCATTTTGACTCAACAATTTTATTTCAAAAATGCACTAACCATGACTAATTGGCAAATTGCTTTATAAAAAGGCAATGCCTTATGTTGTAACATTGATTTCATGGATTGTCATAATTTTGTATTGAATATACAATGTTTAAGAATTAGGGGAAAACTTTGTGTTACCTACTACCTTGTTTTAATGCTTGTCTATGTTGTGTTTTCATGTTTGTTCTCTCAAGCATGGATTACTAATAGATTTTGCATGTTTCAAATAGTTATGCAAAAAATTTGGATGGACTAAACCCATGAATGAAGGCACCTAACCTTGAGTTTAAGTCTTTGATATTGTGTGGTGTCATAACACATCTACCACCCTTAGCATCATTTTTATTGGTCTTGCCACTTTGAAGTTGCTCCTTGATTGTTATTTCACTTATCTTTTGCATTACTGAACTTCGACTTGCCCGTGCTATTTGTTTTGTCATTGGCACATTTTTTAAATTGTAAAACCCACTAATAAAAGACACCAATCTTGACAATTTATGAATTTTTAAATCTTTGGTACACGTTATTTGTGACTTTTCCATTTTCCCATACTAAGAAAAACTTTGAAGTGGCTTAACAACTACAAAACTACACCTCATTCCTCACTTCACCTACAACTACTCGTATCAAACTTGTTAAAATAATTCCCTCATGCTTTATTGGCTAAAATTCCTTCCTTCATTTCCCTTTGAACAAGGTTGGCAAAACTGCAATATCCATATTGGTTTCATTTTTGTCTTCTTACATTTTTATAATATAGAACTTTCTTTAAATATTTTCCCTACAAAATTTAGTTTTGAAAAGACCAAGGAAAAGACAACTTTAACAATCTTGGTTGGAAGAACAATAACCAACTTGCATGTGATGTGACATGGAGGATTTACTAACAATTATTTCAAAAAATAATACCTACAAAAGTTTTGAGGGAACACCAACAAGGTTATTGAGAATATACTTGTGACGCATAATGGGTTCCTGGAAGCTACAAGGGCATTTACTACACTCAACCTCGTTGATGAAAAAACTATCCCAACAAGTTACAATAGGAAGTTTTTATGGGTGTAAAGCTTCTTGCTAAGAGCAACAATCATGTTAACTTTCTAATTGAGTTGGAGCATCAAGAGATAAAGGACGTGAAATAGAATGCAGGAGAAGGGTAGGGTGATTTGATAGGTGGCATTTGCAAGTGGGGAATTTGTGGCAATGTAAACTAAAAGGTAAACAAAAGATAAGTGTTGTACATCCACCAATTAGTAGTAATTTGGCTAATTTTTGCATCCACACAATAGAATGAATAGAAATATAAAAAAACTGATAGTAGTTTCCTCTATCAACTTCTCATTATGTATTGGTTCATGGATATGTCCATTTTTTGTTCTAACAAAGAGCCATGATAGATTAAAAAATAGTTGTAATATAACCTTGCCCAAATTATTTAAAATTAATCGTCATATGCAATGTTAATGAGGGCATTACAAGCTATCTATATAAGAACACAACTTATAATTTGTAATTCAAATTCTTTCAAGGCTATAATTGATCACACTCTACTTTATCAACAACGGAAAAATATTTCCAAAATAGCACCATATTTCTTAACAAGCATTCATGTTTATATAATGATAAAATGAACATCTAATGGTTTTTTTGCAATGAAAAATTATTGTGCTAGAAGGATCTCATCGATCCAATCCTTAGAAGATTTACTATATTAAGCTAGAAAAGCATTAGAATAAAGTATTGTTAGTAGAAGACTTTTAGAACTCTCTTTAAGTATATTTATTGGAGAATTTTCTAGTTAGTGAAGCCGAAATTTTTTGGCTTATTAATCTTGATTATATTGTTAGATTCTTGTCCTCTCCTAATGTCATGTTTGGCATAGATACTTCTAGTGTTTCCCAAGTTTTTAGTTTGATAGTACATTTAAGAAATAACTTCAATAGTATTGTTACTACTATTTCATGTCATATTAGTTGTATCAATGCCACCTTTTTTTTAGTATTGTTATTATTCTTTTTGTTTGTATGTTTGAAATTGTTTTTGCATTTTAACGTTCAATAGTTTATTTAATATTTTACTACTGTCTTATTTCTTTTGACTAATTGATTTATATGCTATGACTTGTCCTACGCATCTATTAGTAGGTATACTATAAACTTCCTAAATGACAACTTGAATTCATTGCTTCCCTATTAGCATATAGTTTCAACCCTTGCCAATATTTTTTTGTCCTTATAATAATAAATAAATTTGGTTTTTCCAAAAACTTATTCCTCGATTTCAACCATGTCGCTAATTTCACTTTAGAATAATTCTCATCTTCATAAATGCTTGGTCCACTTTCTGCATGATTTTTGTACTGTTTTTGGACAGCCCTTGTTCTAATGATTGATGTGTCAACATTCTACACCTAGTTTTTAGACTTAGTTAAGTGGATACTCTGGCAAGATGCCCCCATATATTGCATTTACAACATGTTACTTGAGGCTCTTGTCTCTTTGAATAGGTTATCTCAACAATTAATGGTTGTTGCACCTGTAGGTACTTGATGTTAGACTTCTTTGAATTCTATCGCCACCATTCGGTGTATATCGTGCCTTCATGCATTGCTATCTTCATGGACTTTTGTCATTAGAATGAAAGTAAAAGTTTTCATTGTGTTTCAATATAACAAATTATGTGGTAGTGTAGCACAATTGTCTTCTTTATGCCCCTCTGTGTAACATTTTCGATACCCATGCATGGTTTCTTGGATTTCACTCTCTTATTTAATTAGTTTCTTGAGTACAAGGTCTCAATTTTAGTCTGTCCTCATTAGTATCCACCAATGCCTTGGGTTGGAGATACTGTTGTTACTCAACATTAAACATTTAATTGTACGTTTCTGTATAATTTAAGGTAGGAACTATCTTTACCCTTTCTCGAAATGAATTATGCAACCAAGTTAAGAGCATAGTTTCAACTTATCACTAAGCATCTTTTCAATTCTTGCAAATTTTAACATTCTCCAATGTAGTCTCTATATGAATTCAATTTTTTTTTCTATTTTATACTTGCAAGCTCACTGTAGAATTGAACCATTCAGTAACTATCTTTATCCCTTCTCTAAATGAAATTATGCAACCAATTTACAGAGCATAGATATCTCAGCATTAAGCACCTTTTCATTTTTTGCAAATTTTAACAGTCTCCAATGTAGTCATTTCATGGATTCATGTTCTTCTATTATAGGGTTACAAGCTCTCTGTAAACTTGAGCCATTCTTGCATTCGTTTCTGAATCCTGCTCAAAGACTTCCCTATGTCTTGCATCAAGATGATTATACCATTTGTATTGTGTACCTGTAAAGTACTGGAATCTAATGTTCTGATTTTATGATCTCATTGGCCTCTCAATAATATTTCCCAAGCTTAACAATATCTGATTGGGTGTTTGCTCTTTAGGCATACTACCAAAAAAGTAGCCGAGGTTCTAAAATGGCTAACAGAGGTACCCATATTCTAAAGAAAACACTAAAGTAAAGAAATAGAAAATAGGCATTCTAAAACCCTTCCCAGATTAAGTGAATGAGCTTCAGAACCTTCCTGGCATTTAACTAGTGGATGAACTCTCATCTGAGTGTTAAGTTATCACCCATTTGTGAAAATCTTTTGCACATCTATAAATTATATCCCATCTCTAACAAAGTTTGAATCCTAATTTCACTCAAAAGTAAAACTTCCAAATGATCTTTGGACTATTCAATCCTTGACGAATTCAGTGTTTCTTGTTGTATTATCAGTGATCTGACTCTCTAAACGACTTGTCAGAAATTAGACATAAACTTCTCTTATACCCATCATTGCTGTCAGGAATACCAAGGTAAAGGTGCATTGGGTGCTAGCACTATTTCATTAAAATAGACTGAGTATTATATTTCATCACATGAACCTCGTTATGCAGGTACACAAATAATATTAGTAAAATTTTAGCAGTCTCCAATTTTGTTTCTCATATAGTGCATGTTGAATGTTTTTTCCCTCTGAAATGTTCAAAGAAGTTTTGAAATCTAACAGTGAACAAAGTTGCATGTTCTAGCAACTGCATACCCTTGCATACCACATGGATCACAAAAATTGACAATCAAATCTCATACTAATTAAGCTTCATCAATTTTGTCCTTCAAATACTTTAACACGGCCTTTGTCCCACGAACCACGATAGTTCGTCTAATGCTGCCACAATACAACTGTTAGAGATTATATTTACAATACAAAAATTGTAGAGGAAAGGCCTATACTGTTACCTTCTTAATGGGTTTCCATCCAATCTCAAACTCCTCAAGCATAGATCTAGACGTCCCTGACATAAAGAAACATTATCATGAGAAATTTTTCTATTCAGTAAAAGTCTTCTTTTATATTGCATAATAGTTTGCCACATGGGTTACAATATTTAGGCCATTAAAGCCACAGCAAACTGACAGTCATACTATGAATAAACATCACAAAAGCTTTCCAGGAAGGGCACAAAACCCTGGAAATCAGAGCATACTACAACTGTCCAACCTTGTAATAATAACATTAAATGAATTTTATCTAGTCTAAAGATGACCATATCACTGTGCAATGTTACAACATTGACTAGTTATCAGCATTCTTTCCAGAGTCATAAATTTCCATGACAAATGGTTTTGATCCATCCACATTATCAAATTCACAGGTCTGGATGCCTCCACAGCGTTAGACCTCATTTTTCCATGCAAATTTAAACTAACAGCACAAGAACTATCAGCCATATCATCAGTATTATAATATCCCTGAATTCTTTGATATTCAAGTGTATCATCGTCATTTTCGCTTTCATCATCTAGCTTTCCATCATTTCTCTCTATATCAGGCCACCAATCCACATGAATTAAGGCTTTTGAACCACACAAACCTTCATGGTGCATGCAATCTTCACAATTTTATCACTTAAAGAGAGAAATTAGGTGTTTGGCACTTTTTTGTTTATAAAAATGTTCAAAAATCATATTAAATTTTTAACATTATCTGAAAAAAAATACTCTTTTAGGTGTGAATTTTTGGCGAGTTTTTATCAAAAATCATCACAAGTTTTTCAAAATATCGTCAGCGACTATTTAGGTGATGAACTCACCAAGACTTTTGGCTTGTGAATACCTTTTCACACCAACAATGCAGATGCAAACTTTTCTAATTTCTATTCTTTTTGGGACAGCCATATTGATATTATTCCTTACTAGAACTTTCCAAGGTTATGATCTCTCTAAAGCCTTTAAGATTCATTTGAAGGCTAGAGTCAAGCCCTGAACCTTCAAATCCATAACTCAAGGCATCCTCTTTTGAAATGCAAAACCACTTCCAATTAATGTCTTTTTTTATCACCTTTCCCACCAGACCAAAGGAAACTTCTAGTAGTTTTTCTAACTTGCTTCAACATGCATACTGCCAAAAGGTCATGCAGAGGCATAATATATGCTGAATGATGATAAAACTTTTTGACAAACCTAAACTCTTCCCGCTAATGAAAGATGGCCCTGCCACTTACCACTCTTTATTTCAATCTTTTCCATACCTATTCCCAAATACTTGACAATTTTAGACTATACGTCTCATTCCAGCGACATTTCACAAGCCAAGGTGGGGCCTCCTTCCAACTCAAAACTACAAATTTACTTGAGGAAACTTTTGAACCTAATGCATGACAATATATGTCAACCTTTCTGAGTAAATTACAAAAAAGGAAAAAAAAGAAAAAAAAATTATAGAATTAGAAACAGGTATCATCAACAAATTAAGTCACTATTATCAAGAACTAGAAGGGTTATTCCTTCCACAAGGGGGTAATACAAGATTCTCTTAAAACATATTGCATGGATTACAATGTCATAACAAACAATGAGCAGCCCATGGGACAACTCTGTCTTATAGATCTTTCAAAGAGAACAGCTTTACAGTTGTGTTGTTTTCTTAGGGTGTTTGCAGGTGTTTGCAGGAATTTGGAGTGCTTAAAGCAAAAGATTAGTTTCAGTTTTGTGTTGCTGTTGTTCTCATGCTATTGTGGAAGCTTTATTTCAAATGTATGTATGTTATAAAAATTTATCTGGAGTTTGGAGGGTTTATTTGAAGTTTGTAGTTGATTTCCTTAGTGTTTGAGATCCTATTTGGGGAAATCTTTGTGATGTATTTTGCAGCAGATATTATGACTGTTATCTGATGTATTTAGCAGCAATAATGATGTCTAACAGTAATGTAGAACATTTTTGGTTGCATTAAGTTTCAGGTTCACTGGGTGGTGTTTTGGTAAAATTTCCTTTATACCCAATTTTGCCAAATGTTCATATTTGCAAATCTGAAGTAGAAATTAGAGAAACTACCAAACCTGAATTAATTTGCAGCAAGGGACATTACAAATACTTACGCAAGACAACTAAGCTATTATACAAATCTTTCTGCAACCACATTTTAATGCCACTACACATAGGAAGAGATGTTTTGTGATCTTCATCTCCTTTCATTAATAATTTACACCATTTTATTACTGTAGAGCTATGTGCATGCATTGAATGGATTTCAGAAATCTGTTCCTTTTTTTTTAATTCATCGTTTATTGCCCAGTTATCATCTGATCCATAGTAATTGTGACCATAATCTATACCATGGCTACTGACAAGCTGTGTAAGTCAACTGCTTTGGTTGACTCCAAAACCTCATCTTCATTAGGCTATATGCTTGATTTAATACTATGTAAGTTTATTTCAAAGCTTGTGCAGTTATTCTCTCTGCATAATAGCATTATTCCTCTAAAGATGCCACATTTGCTATGGCCCTCTCATATATCTAATATCTCCCTTATCCATTCCTTTTTCCTATAATGATATCTTCAATACATTCTCAATTACTTTACACCTTTGGCATCAATGACAACATTACCATACACCTACAGCATTTCTTCTCATGAGAATTATACAAGCCTCCTTACATGCCACTAGCAATAGTGCAATCTAGAATGTGAAGCTTCATTCAAGTGCCAAAAATTCAAAAAATGCATGTGGAAAGGTGCAGAGATAAAAAATGATATCTCCAAAAAATAAAATTTCTCCCCTCTATATCATAGCACAAGGGGCTACAACCTTGAAATGGATGTAATTTTCAAGCTCCAAATCAAATACAGGTTATTCTTTCAATCTTCAGAACAACAAACCAAAATAAACTTCCAGCATCATTTTTATACAAACTTATATGCTTCCACCAAACTTCTGTGCTTTTCAGATGTTCCAGCACTCTAAATATTTGCCTTCCCTGTAGATGCCAAAAAGGTTTAAATTGGCAAAATGGCAGATTCAAAGATTTCTAACAGCATCCACATCTGTTGTTGCCACTACAAAGAACACACAATGGATGATTCAATCTGCTATACACCGTCCCCTCTGTCACCATCACAATTCTCAGTCTGAATAGTAAGGCCACATTTCACAGGCATAGAATATGCCTGTAGATGCCAAAAAGGTTTAAATTGGCAAAATGGCAGATTCAAAGATTTCTAACAGCATCTACATCTGTTGATGCCACTACACAGAACACACCATGGATGATTCAATCTGTTATACACCGTCACACTTCTTACAGTCTGCATAGTTATGGCCACATTTCACTGGCATAAAATATGCGAGAACCTTGATAGCAATAGGAAATGAACAAACAAAACTTGATTATGCATGAAACCATTGCACAGTAAAAAGAACGTTCATTGATTTCAATTGGCTGATTTGTGCATTATATTTCACTAACTTACAAAGCCATAATTGTCCCGTATAAAACTAACTAAATTGATTCACAGGAAAGTAACTCACGAAATTTATCTACTAAACTATATAAACCTATCTAATTAATATCATTATCGAGCACTTCCACTTTATCAATTTTAAAAATCATATTCTTGACTTATTCCAGAAATGTCTAGAAAAGATCTTTTTAAAATAATAATTACATTAACCCTTTTTTCTAGACACTTCTAATAATAAAATATAAGTTTCCTTGTTATGAATATAACATAACATTACTAAGGACAACTTAAATTATTAAATTATTTCCTTTTCTTCATCCTTTTAGCTTATCGAAAATAAAATAATAGGTGAGGAGACTCCCAATGATTTAAGCATGGAAAGGGGACATGACAAAGTGGCAAAGGAGATGCATATGCTAGAGTTAGGCAAAAAAGTGGAGGAAGATATTGAATTCTACAAGGAAATGGCTTTGATATGCAAGTTTAGTTCTCTGCGACCTAGCCTTTTAGAGCTTTGTGAATGGGCAAAAGCCACTTGTATGCCTTTCTTAGACACCCATGTTGATATATGCTTATGTACAAGGTTTTTTGTGATTGTGCTTGATTCTTTAGTAGATAGAGCAGGATTCTAGAGAAATACCCTTCGATTTGAGATGCAGCATCACTTTATTTCTACGTTACCCCAAGTTTCTAGGACGGGGGGATGGGGGGACAGGGGGACGAGTTTCCGAGACGACAAATTTTTTTGCCAAATTTGGGGATGGGGGGGACGGCAAAGGGGACAGCTATATAAAATATAGGGAAAATTTAAAATATATAGGAAAATTCTAAATGTTCATATGAAAACATGGATAAAGCATGCATCTATACATTATATTCATATGAAAACATGGATATAGCATGTGTATGATACTATGAAAACATTTTAGAATGCAAACATCGAACATACAACATTATCAATAGACTCAATACTCAATATGCACTCATAATTCAGAATTTCAATTCATTCACATTGTCAATATGCATATCATAATAGATATTAAAGAAATAACATACATAATGGAGCCTAATCAGACTCGGAGGTTAAATTTTCACTACTTCCATCAGCGCAATTTCCCCCAATATTTTTCGACGGGGGTCAAGGGGCATCACCCCTTGCAGGGTCAAGGGGCAGCGCCCCTTGCGCGCTCCCTATCGTGATACAGGGCGGGCTCGAGGGGCAGCGCCCCGCGAGGCCAAAAATTATTTTATTATTTTATATAGGCATCGGGTGTTATTTTTATATTGGCAAAAAACCCTTCATGAGATATTTCACTCCCTCAATTACGCAAAAAATATCATTAAAAAAAAATGAAAATACGACTTTTTTTATTTTAATATTTTTTCCTAGCCCTAGATGTGGGGGACGTCTAGCTGTCCCCAGCCATCCCCGGGACGTACGGACATCCTCCACAGCTAGGGAAGCCATCCCCCCGTTTCGGGGACGTCCCCTCAAAATTTTGACAATTTGGGGACCGGGGGGGGACGTCCCCTGGCCATCCCCAAGTCCCTGAAACGTCCCCGGGACTGGGACGGGGGTTTTCAGGTAGGGGACGCGTCCCTGGGTTTCGTAGCTTTATTTTGAAACTCTAGTATCCAGGGTTTAATTCAATTACAGAAAAATTCAGATCTCTCTTGTCTAGGTGAAAATGCCTAGCTTGCCACTTCATTTTTGGCAGGCCTCTACTATAAAAATATTGGAAATACTCAAAGAAAATTTATATCCCTCATGCAGAAAACGCAAAGGCATTCTCTTATTAATTCTAGTATTTTGGTAGAGCTCTATTTTCTCTTCCTTAGCCTGTAGAGATTGGTTTAAAAGTAGAGAAGGAGGTGTAGACGCAGCAGCTGGATTATGAAAATTTAACATTTCTGGAATTGCTTCAAAGTGGGCCATCTAGCGGAATGATGTAACAAAGCAAAAAAGGCCTCTGGTGTAACCTCATGGTTGAAAAATGCCTTCCATCATCACCAGTTGGTAGGGAGTTCATTCTCTGCTCCCAATTGCCAGAAAGAATAGGGGTGAAGTTCAATGGAAATGAGGAAGCCCCTTCTAAGGAAAGTGATTTGGAAGCAAGGAAAGAGCATTGGTGCAGTAGGAAGAAATGAAGAGCTTTGCAGTAAAACGAGTGAGGTTGAATGCTCTGTACAAATTACTGTGGCCAGCAGAAAACTGGCTGTTCTGAGATTCAGTAAGAAGATTTAGTGATTGACTAGAAATTTTAGCTGTGTCTTCAGCAAATGAGGCAGAGTGTTCAGAGTTACAAAGGTTAGCTTAAGATTTTCCCTCAAATATGGTAGGGGAGTGGGCAGAAAATTTGGAGTATGTGGATACTACTTGGAAAAAAGGTGGATGGACAGAAGTAGTTAATTGTAAAGCCAAAAAGAAGAATAACTCCTTGATAGGCATGATCTAGACATCTCATAAAAAACAAAGACAATCCTCAGATGTAAGGTGTAATATCCCTTGGCTAATCTGACCTTGTTTCACTTATTTGAGCCCCAAGGAATATTGTCAAACACTTGGCATACAATGTTTGAAGCCGCTGTAGTGAATTCTTTATTTGTCTTCTTTGGGTTTGTAGGCTGCAAATGAAGTTATGGAAAGCTTCTAACAATGCAAAGTTGTTATAGAAATGATATACTAGCTGTTTTAGACCTTTACACACACATGTAATGACTGAAATTAACTAGTACAGCTAGTTGACATTAAGACAAACACTTATCATGCATCCCAATGTATACCTACAGCCATTAGGCATTTAAGCAAACAATTGGCATGAAAGCTAAGTGGCTGATCAATGTTGAATGTTACCATGAATGTGGAATATGCAAATTATATCTCCATTAAACATATGCAACCTCCAAATATTTCATGATATAATCATAATAGAAAATGATGCAATGAAGTAATGATTTTCTAATACAATGACCATAGATAGAAAACCTGGAATTTCAATGGCTGCTTTGATATATTGGTTTGATTCTCCTCATATGCAAATCCCTTGTCAAATATATATAGCTGTTCAACCTTTCTAAATCCCCTTCTATAGAACTCAAACTACTGTAGCGCACTGTTCACGGCACTGTAGCGCACTGTTCATGCACACTGTTCACGGCACTGTTCATGCGCACTGTTCACGGCACTGTTCATGCACACTGTTCACGACACTGTAGCGCATTGTAGTCTCTTTCAATCTGCAAACAAACTCTGAAATAAACCCTCCAATCAGCTCAATATTGACTTCTGAATGAAGCCAACTCTCACAAGCATAATCAGATGATATTGCACACCCTCTATATGCTGTTACAATGAAGAAGCCACGCTCTCCAATGCCGACAAGCCTTGAATCCTGCAGAAACCCTTGGTATTCTACACTTCAATGCTCCAGAGAAACTTCAATCAAAAACTCCAATCACATAATCAATCCCCCTTCTCTTCTTTTCAAAAGCCTTATATATATTTCCCATGAAAGTTTGATTTTCTCCAATAAGGCATTAAATCAATTAATGATATTAAATGACATTTAATGATATAATATTTTCACTTTGTCATTTAATATTTCACCTTGGTAAAAGAGCCACAATTAATTAATTAAATGGCCCCCTTTAATGATACTTGGACCCTTACTTAAGTTATAATATAAAATTATATTATAACTTAATAATATAAGCTCAAAACATTAATGTTTATTTAAACTAAATAAACATTAATATCTCCATTAATATTCAACATTTTTGAATGCCGTCTGAACTGGGAGCTGACATGATGAAGCTGCATATGACCATACCCCCTTTACTAAAAATAGCAGGGGTCCATCTCTAACATCCCAACACTTACTAAAAATAGGAAGTAGAGCAAATGATGTCCGAATGATGCCAAACGAAGACCAAACTGAAGCACTCTGAACACTAGAGATGATACCAATCCTCAAAAGACCCTCTATCCAACACATTAGCCTACGAGGGTCAGGATAATAGGCTAATCTCACAAAATCCAAGTCTGCTAAAATGGGGACATTACATAAGGAAACTGTGGTTTTGAGCATATAATTTGTTTGTTAGTTGGAACAGGGTTGTTAGTTTAAGAATGTGAATCAAACCATATATGTAGGGTTCAAAGGATTTCAAGGTGGGGCCCCACTAAAACTGCAGATCTCAAAGGAACCTACCTTTATTACAGGAATTAACTCTATAATATTTCTATCATGTGTTGGGATATTTTAAATTCCTGGTGTAGGAATTCTAAATTGTCAGATACCACTGAAATCATAGAGTTCTATGTAATTGACAATGAGGGGGATAATAAAATAGTAATTTTCATAGTTACACGGACAGAGATACGATTACGGTATCAGATACGAATACAGCCATTTTTCAAGACCTTTTTTCAAAATGGTAGGATACAGGCTAAAGCATTCATAGAAAACACACACATATTAACACATTTTCTCTAAGTTATTATAAAACTATTAAATATAAATAATTATAAATTGGGTTTATAAAACACAAATTGATTTAAGAATGTAATTTAAATAAATTATAATATATAAATAATATTTACTATTTAAATTTAATTTAAAAAAATATATAAACTAAAAATCTGTATCTGTATGCATGTGACTTTGAAATTTAAATCTAAATTATTTATTAATTTAAAATAAATTAAAAATATTAAAATCTATATATATATATATAAGTATTATTTAATTTCATCATAATGTTGATCTATAAAACAATTATAAAAATTAAAAATTAAATAAATATAAAAAAGTTATATATATTATAAATACAAATTTAACTTTTAAAAGCTAAATGAAACACATAATAAAATTGAATAAATAAATAAACTTAAATCAAAATTGATTATATAATTTAAATCAATTAAAGTTGGAACTACTAAACTATCAATTTTAAACTTTATATGTCAAAACTTTGCAAACCTTATGCCATAACTGGAGCGAGGGAAAAACGTGTGCAAGAACAAAGAATGAATGAACTCGTGTAGGATCAAAACGCAGAAGGAACCCATGTCTGGATGCCAAACCCTCTATAAATATAACACCTAACGACTAGAAACCCCAAACAAAAATCATGCAGAACAACTCGCTAAAAATGAAAATCAAAGATTCTCCAAATTCCCCAAATTTTTTTTAGAAATTGCATGCCCGCAAATCCAGCATGGCTGTAAAAATGATAAGTTTTTAGAAACGGAGGGAAATGTTTTTACACAATACTGACACTGTACCATATCCATACTCATACCCGTACTAGGTACGACAGTACGCGTACCAGCAATTGGGGGTGGGATTTCCATAACCCTGGTAATTTTAGATGTCCAAATATGTTTGGCAGCGAGTAACTAAGTCTTAACTAAAGAATCTATAAAAAAAATCCTAATTCACTACAAATGTAAACAATGCTTATAAAAAGCATTCAAATATACAAAGTTGAGTTCATTTATTTTCTTTTCTATAGTTTATGTGTGACCACTTAATATTCTATTATTTAATTTAAGTTTTCAACTTTCTGAAAAATACAAGACATTGTTGCAAATTTTGTCATTGATGACAAGGATCAGTTAGTTTATGTTCAGGATAAAATTTTGGTTGAGCTGCTTGGATAAGAGCTTGAGCTAGTTGGTTGTCAGGTTGAGCAGGTTGAGCTACTTGGCTACTTGCTTGAGGTGCTTGGGTGCCTGCTTGAGCTACTTGGATGTATGGTTGAGCTCCCTAAGTGTCTATTTGAGCTGGTTGGGTGTTTGGTTGGTTAACTTCAGCTAGATGCTTGTTTCTTAGTGCCATGTCAAAGCTGTTGCAAAAAAATCGCGTAGAAAGGGTCGCATAAATTCAGCATGCCACCAACACTATCGCGCGCAACAAAAAACAATGGAAAAAGCCACTAAAAATTTTCCACGCGAACTGGAAAAAAAAAATTCGCAGCTCAAAGAAAAACGCCCAGTCGGAAATTCATGCCACAATTTTTGAAGCCCATGAAATCAGATGGATCTGAAACCCTCGAAAATCACCTACCATGATCTGAAGAAGAAAAACAAACATGGGATTTTTCCATTAAAAAAATCACTTAAAAAATTTCTAGAAATTATTTCCAAGTAAAGGCTTACAAATTTTTTATTTAACAAATCACCAAACCCTATAAAACCCCATAAACCCGCTCTGATACCATGAAACAATAATTCATTATATATTTATTGAGTGTTTACAAATGGAGACGTAGTCTCTTTATATAGAAAAGGCCAAGAAAGATTAAATAGAATCATTCTAAATTACCTAATTGATGTAGAAAATAGAAAATACCTAATAACGATTCCTAAATGACATAAATGACCATTATGAAAGATGCCAACCACTGATTTTGACAGCTGATTTGTTTGTTTGATTCAATTCTTTGGCCAACGTATAATTATTTTGGTTCTTGAAGAGATTTTAGGACAACTTGCGTGTTATTGACTTTTTGAAAGTTGCACTGTAGAGGCAATACAAATAGGAAACTAAACTAATTCTGAAAATAGAAAATCAGAACTCTAATTTTATTGCAGCAAATTACAAAATTCAAGAAAATGATTATTTAAGACAACTAGAGCCAAATTTAGCCTACCAAAGGTCCAACGCCCTGCCTGAATGAGCTTATTTGATGCTGGAGGTGGTGCACAAAGCATTACAGGAGCCTCCAGGTGCTGCAAGTTACTCCAAGATATTTTATTCTCCTAGTAGATAATTACCAAAAACAATTTGAGAAGTACTAAGCAGACCCAGATGGAATTCTGATTTCTTGCCAAGTAAAACCCTCCAAGAATGTAGTATTTCCCCACTAATTTGCTGACACAACTCCAGAATGATGCAATTCCTCCAAAATAACCATTGACTTCTTATTAGCTGCCAACAATGAAATTTGTACAATAAAACTGCTGCAAATACCCTTATTTTATTTTATTGAAAACTCCAGGCAGGATATGGTGGTACGGCTAGCCTAGGTAAGGTACAGCCTGCTGATTGGGTTTATATGCTTGCTGGAAATTGTAACTTTTCTGCTCATATCAGAATTTCAAACCCTACACCAACAATTTGGAGGTTTTTGTCCCCAAATTTGCTCCACAACTCTGCCAATATGCTGCAGACCTGCTGAAGGTATAGAATTCTTCAAAAATCATCAAAACATAATGCACAAATGAACTCCCAAATGCTCTTTTAACATTCTTCAAACCCTAATTCGAATTTGGGGTATGGTTGGACTTTTGACATCATAAAACATGTTAAAATGTTTATTTTTATTAAAAAACTACTTCCCCTAAGTGGTTTGACCCATTGAGGGTCTAATTCCTCATTAAAAATAGCCATATATTTAAGTTATAACCTTTAAGTTATAACTTCTAGGAAAATGTGCCAAGGGGCCACTTTATTAATATAAAGAGATTATATTATTTCACTTTATTATTATTTATTTAATCCAACTTAGGAAATATTAAAATATTTCCTAATTTATTCATAAAATGAAATCCGCGACTCAGATCTGAATTCCGTCTAAAGCACAGTGATCACTAATGTTGCCCGAGTCCTACAGGCCAATTGACAGTTCCTCCTAAAAAGTAGGGACTCACCCTAGAAAATAGGAACCTCTCCAAACACCTGTAACTGCTCAAAAGGATCTTGCTCTGCTCCCTGGTCCCCGGGTGGTCATCCAGTCAACTGCCAGTTCTCCCTAAGAAATAGGAGACTTCCCTAAAAAGTAGGAATTGTCGTCTGAAGGTCCAAAACGACTCACAGAGCCCTTGCAAAGCTCCATGACCCTCGAAATGAGTCCCATAACCATACCATTGACCTACGGGAACTCAAATAATAGGTCAACCCCTATTCATCTCATGTCGCCTAGAAAAGGGGACATTACACATTATAAGGCAAATAATCTAATATTATTCTAATAGTTGTTGAATCTTCAAAGGATGATTTACTCAATGCTAGTTGATGGATTTTCTAAGGTCTTTTCTTATCAAATCATATTGGATGTTGGCAAAGGTTGTGGACTTTTGACCTTACACCTGCCAATCATTTTTGTGCATACCTATAATCATATACATGTTTAGAGTTCTAAAGACTTCGGTTCTTTTTTTAAACACTAGACCATTTCTATTTATTAATTATTCTTTTTGGTTCTGTTATGAGAAAAGTGTAATGTCCCCTATTAGGAGGTTGTCAATTCCCAAAGAGCAACATATATTACTACCTATTATATTACATTATTCCAGGCTAAATAGTTAAAGTTGCTCATAAAACAACTTTAGATTGTCATTTCCCTAGCCCTAATCCTAAACCCTTCTAATTTTCACTCCCAGAAGAGGGCATTGGCTTGTCTAGGGCGCTTGACACCACCTCCCTAATTCACAACAGATGTTAGGAATATCAGTCCATTCACCCTTGGGGCTCTTTCCTTGGAGCGGATTTACCCTACCCCTCCCTAACAGCACCCATCTCCCTTGGGGAATAGAAGGATTAGAATAGATTATGACTCAGGACAAAGTTATGACAATATCACTTTGTACTATGGATGTATATTATGACTGACATACATATTGCAGTCTATATAAATATTACTATTAAATTTTGCATAAGAACATTATTAGGCTTCATATATTAAGCATACATGGTGATGTCACTGGATGCTTTTGATTCCTTTCCTTTATATCTCTCAATGTGAGGGAGAGATCACACCTCTTCATCATGTATCCCCTTTGGGAAGAGACAATCAGATCTACACTTCTTATTTAAATCAGATCTGCACTTCCAATTCACAAATTATCCCCCCTTCGAATGAGTTCTCTTCTCCTTTTTATACCTCATATTTGGGGGAATCACTGTTGGTATTATGATCAGATGTGAAAATTGTTGGAATCACCGCTGTCGTTACGCCAAAAGGTCAAGTTGTCAGTGAACAGGAGAGCGGCTAGAGACAAGGATCCACGGGAGGCGGGAGGAAGCCATGTCACGAACCCCAAGGAGGTGCTGACCGACAGGACAACAATCCCCCCCTCAGCACCGACTAGGGTTTCACGAACTTCTTTTAAGGAGACTACAGGGTGACCTCCTGGGATTTGAACTCGTAACCCAGCGCTCTGATACCAATTGTTGGAATCACTGCTGCCGTTACGCCAAAAGCTCGAGTTGTCAGTGAACGGGAGAACAGCCAGAGACAAGGATCCACAGGAGGTGGGAGGAAGCCATGTCACGAACCCCAAGGAGGTGCTGACCAACTGGCCAACAAAATAAGTAGAAATACAGAAATGATAAACACTTTAACACAGCAAGTATTCTGGTAAAAACCCTCCTTCTCGAGGGAGAAAAAACCCAACCAATAATATCTCTTATATTATTGTATAAATAATACAGAAATCTGCATTTACAATGTGGTCAAACTCAAGGTCGATTACTGATGAATAAGGGCACTTCTCCTAGCTGCAAAATACAGCAAATGTAGATCTCCTTGCTGAATATTGATCTGAAGCAATATGATAATATGCTGAAGATTATCGATATTCTCCTTGAGTGCGAACTGCTCTTCAATGTGTTGGATCTGACTTCAATTGAATTGGATAATCAAATGAATAAGGATCGCCATCCTTATATACAATTTGTGGTGCCTCTTTGGTCTCAAGATTGACGACTTTTCAATAATAAATGGTGCGACCTCTTGTCAAGTCGGCTACAATAAAATATTGTTTAAATTCTCTTAAGTTGGCCTAATACAAGGATATAGAAATGAATTATTATTATTTAAGTGGAGGCACCACACACAAGGGTCGGCCTCATACATGGATTTATTTAAATGGAGAAAGATCTCCTGCTGCTACACAACAACAGTCACAACTTATCATTTCATGCCTTTCGAACATTCATTAACTTAATTATACTAAGTTATATACTTTTATATTCTTATTTTTATTTTATTTTTATTCTTTTGTATTTTAATTTTATGATTAAATTCTATTATCAGAGTGAGGACATTACAAAAAGACACGACAGATGGTGGTGTTGGAAGTTCGTAGCTTGACACATGACTATCTCTTATTAAATATGTAAGAGAAAGATAGAGTGCTGGGATGTATGTTTGTCAGAAACGATGTTAATGACGTGTCTCTTCAACTGCTGGGCATTTCTTTCTGGCAGTAGCTTTTCACAGATTGAATTGTTTTCTGGTTTACAGTATGGAGCTAGAAGATTAACATGTAAATTTTTCTGAATAGCGAACATTTAAAAAAAGGGCAAATTTTTCAGTAGTTAAGTGAAGCCATGTTATTTCAACCAATAGATGTATATTTGTAGATGTTCTTTAATGGACAGCTCATGCTTTTGAACAGAAGTGGGTGTTCAATGATTTATAAACAGCTGTAACATCTTTGGCTTGAAAAAACAGATACTAACGTTTTTTCTTTCTGAGGGTATGATTATCGGGCATAAGAAAGTAAAAAGTAATAATCATCAGGTGTTGCATTTTTTCAAGGATCTGAGCTGAAATGAAAAAATGCAGGCAGAAAAATATGATGAGAGGGGGAATAGTGGAGATGAGGTTTATAGGCATCGGATTTTTATTTTCTCCATGTTGCTAAGTTGTGGAAAATTAATTTCCACCTGTTGATTCAAGTCGTGAGACTTTATTGTTTACATGTTGTTGGCTTATTGGTAAAAAATATATCTTATGCATGTGGGGTAATCCCTTTTGAAAGTATTGTGAGGTTCTTTTTGAAATAGAACGTGCATTGCTGTCTGTTATATTAAAAAATGGAAGAGGACTGGGTCTAAAGTTCAAAATGAACAGCTTCTTTTTCTGAGAAATGAGAGTTGGAATCTTGCAGAACAGGCAGTAGGAGTTTGTTTAACTGGACGCCGGGGGTAGCATCTTGCTTTGCATGGTGACTTTTTGAGTCTATGTGAGGATTATTATTTTTCTGAAGATGTTGCTGGTATAATTTCAAATGTTCAGATTGATACTGTAATTTTCTTGTTTTGAAGAAGCTATTTTTGAAGAGTTTGAGGTTGGTGCCTCTTTCAGGTGGAGTCGGTGCTTCACTTTGCAAGTGTGTTCTTCAAAGAGTTGGTGATCTCAGCAAGCTGATTGTTCCTTTGTTATCTGGGTCGGTGCCCATTTAAGTTAATGGAAGCTATTTGATGCTGTGGTTTTTTACCCAAAAGGGTTTTCCACGAGAAATCTTGTCTTTATGTTTTGTGGTTGCTCTTCATGTTTTCATTCAGTTAATTGGTTTAAAAGGTTTTGAAATACTGATTCACACCCCCCCCTCTCTCTCAGTATTTCCTGTGTTCTTCTCAGACATGGTCAAGTGATAGGAAAATTGTATATTCAAATAAGATAACAAATTCATTGTGTGTAATTGACATTTAAGATTCATTGCCAGTTTGAAATGCAGATTTTTGTTTTTAAAGTTTGCATCTTTTACTTCATCACTTTCCCTGCATACTAAGGAAGCCATCCTAAAATGCTCTCTTTTTTCATTATCTGATTTGGATAATTTTACCCCAATGGACACCATGCAATAGAAAGCTTAACGGAAACTGAATGCCACATTGTAACTACTAATCTACTGGAGTCCAGTGGAATTTGCTGGGAATACAATTACAGAAAACTATGCTGCAATTTGTGAATTTTAGTTGTTCTCTTCTTAATGTAAAAATAAATATTCTCTTAATTTTAATCTACATGACATCTTATCAGTGAGTTGTTTGAACTTTGTTGTTACCTGCTTTTTAAAGTCCTTTTGGAGTTTGTTTCCAGCATTCAAGAAAGGTTAAATATACAAGTATCTTAGTATACTTATCCCTATTCTGCTCCTCAATTGTGGTTTCTAACATAAGAACACATGGTACAAGAAAGCATGACATTCTGAATAACAAGGGTTTCTGGAAATTTTACTGTTAACCAACTGAAGAAACAAAGGCAGAATATATAGAAAATAGTAAACAGAAGTAAACACATGGAGGAAAGTAAAAATGAACAACCAGCTCTGGGGGAAGCATTGTAATGTTGTTGTCAGATAAATCAAGTTCCTCAAGACACGTTAACTGCTGGAAACTCTGTCAATAAGTACAATATATTAGATAACCTTTGATATTGCAATTATCACAGCAATAAATGGCACATGATACAGAGAGCATATCATCAAAACAAACCCAAATTTTGTCATTATAATAACAATGTTTCTATGTTGTTAACATTCAAGAGGTATTAAAAATAGACCTCTGGAATTTCAGATAGAGAGTTCTGACTTAAATCAAGAATGCGCAATTGTCTCAAGTTCTTTAAATCAAAAGGTACTTCTTTTAAATGCATCCTCCTGCAATGAAGAAAGCAATTTTGAGATATATATACATTCAGCAGGCATCATATACATGCCTCTGGAAATTCTGAAGGATTATTGTGGCTTAAATCAAGAACATAAAGTTCTCTTAGGTTCCTTTAATTACAAGGGACTTCTTGTAAATACATATGCCTGAAACTAAAGGAAATGATTTCAAGATACACTTGATAGGAAAACGTCAAATTCATGTAGAGTTAAATACTTGAATTTTCTTAACAAAAATTGTGAATATGAACTGGAGTAAAACCAAATCAGACCTCAAATATAACTCTTGCAATTCGGGCATATCAGATAGAGCAGGAGGTTCCGGCAGTGGACCTGAAATACCACTCAAATCTAGAATCTTAAGCCTTGATACTGCTACAAAGGCACCTTGTGGGAGCTGTCATTACCAAAACACATACCTTATAATTATCAAAAATTGTGTCAACTTGAAAAGAACAACTGTCAAAGGATACATTATCATTTCAGCTATTTGAATTAGAACTTAATCACAAAGACAATCCCTGGGAACCAAGAAAGTTAGAAACACAAACAAACAGAACTGGTGTTGCATACTTTGCATGTTTTACACCCCTTACAGAATGTACACCCTGCCACAATAAAAAAATTTACCCAATGTAGTGTAAAATTGCTTAGTGGTTTAATACAATGGGTCAATTCACTTAAATACTGACAAGGTCTAAAGTCATTTTGACTATTTGTTAGAAAGTGGGTATAGTTAAGTCCTATAATTCCGATACTCTTCATGTACATATTATGTATGGATCCTATATAAAAGCAGCTACTCACTACATCAGATTTTAGTATTACCTCGTACATTGCATTTTCATTTAAGTTTAGAAAATAGTCCACATAAACATGATATGTGGCATCAAAGACTGTAAGAGGGAGGTTGAGAGCGGTTGCAGTAGTTGGACCTCACACCAGGACAACAAAATTAGAGACAAGTTCACAGGTTTTTAAATTTCAAAAACAAATACTATAATTTTTTTTAAATCAGCAGTTTATATGTCGTTCCTTTTATATAATATCTATAACTAGTTGTCATTTGTTATTCCCAAAAAATGGCCCCTTGGGCTATCATCCCCAAAATGCATCCTGCGATCCCTTATCATCCTTGTCTCCAATAACCTGTGGAACATAGGTGCTTATACTTTATGGCATGTTCACAAAATTTAATCACATATAAAAAAATTTAAAAAACTGACAAAGTAAAGTGAAATAAATCACCTAATTATGAAGACGTTGTAAATATTGAAGGTGCATCGAGGTTGGTGATAAAAATGACATTTCCATATGGATGAAACAAAAGTAATGAAATAGAAGATGCTTTGCATACAACAAAAAATTGCTAGGGCAAACACCCTCTAATGGCATTGGAGCTTGGACATTTATTTTTACAAGGCATATTTAAATATATTAGTATACTAATATTATCTTATTACTGTATACTAATATATTTTAAATTAATGACAAATTTAATGTCGAATTTTTTTTCGAATTTTTTGCCCTTGTGGAACTTCATCCGAATTTTATTGTTGCTGAACATGAATTCGAATTCAAATGGGGTGACTTAGCCACCAAGTATAGCATACTATGAAGTGAAAATTATTTGCAGTTCAAGCAGTCTTAAGAGCAGCACCAATACAAGCTTCAGATCTATTCTTGTTGATAGGGTCACACTAATATGGGAAGAGAGCGTAAGGGTCTAGATGCTAGATGCATGTCATAGACAGAGTTTAAGTCCATCTTTTTATCTCACAGTCCATTCTTGAAATCAAAATATCATAGCTGTTAGAACAAGTCAGACTGCTAATATTGGTTATTTGAACATTTCCAGTTTATATTACTCAAGTTTCATAAACACCAAATCCATATTGAAGTTATTTTCTACAGAAATTATTTGAACTGCCGTTACGAATTCAGTCAACCATTCATCTTCATAAACAGCAGTTGGCGACTTTTCTTGTGAAATGTTAATACAAATATATATATATATAAGGGCTCGGATCCTCTTCCTAGCTTTTCTCAAGTGTGTGGACTGCACCATAAATTCTGTAGCTGTATTTCATCACCTTTGGAGTTCGTAAACTGTGAATTCATTCAAATATGAGCATTTCCTTAATCCCTGCCAATTGTTTGACAAAATGTTCATGTATTACTTTTTGAATGAATAGTGTTTGTGAAAATATTTATGTAACTGGAATTTAATGACAGCTGTTTGAAATCAATAAGACTCAGAATATTGAAGAAAACTGTGATTGCAAATTGTTTTTCAAAGTGCCTGCAAGTTGAACCATCAAAAAACTGCGAGTGTGTTCAAATATTTTGGTAAGGACAATACAGTTAAACCAAAAATAATTGAATTCCAGATACACTTTTGCCACACCATCTCAATGCCGTGTAATGGAATGCTACTAGACAGGCACCAAATTATCAGCTAATCCAAATAAAGAGAGATGGTGCAAATCTAACAATGATTTATGAAAGCATGAACAGAATAAAAACAAGACACTTTATGACCAAGATCAAAAATAAATAAAAAAGTCTCCAAAACATTTCTATTGTTCTAACATGAGCACTGTAAGATTAGATCATTAATTACCTGGGCAAGTGGGTTTTTGTCAAGCTTTAAACACTGAAGATTGGGAAGACTTGCAACTACAGCACCAGGCCAATTCTCTATCCTGTTATCTGACAAAAGTAATGTCTACCATTTCAAAGCAAGATTAGTAGCTGAACGTCATATATGACATCTTTAAACAATGTCTGCTTCTTTTCTATAATGTAAATTTAGAACTCACAATTTTATACAGAACCTACCTGATAACACAAAGTAATAAGACTTATCATCACCAATGCATTAAAATTACAGTAGTTTTAATAATATAAAACAAATGCCAAGGATGTTTATACATATCATTCAATTATATACACAAAGTAAATCATCTAAATGACAGTAAGCAACCTATTTTTAACCTGAAATTCTGTCCATACCACAATAGTTGCACCCAGGTATTTTAGACCAATAGCAATTACAAACTTTCCTTTGTAAGAAGGGTTAGAAAAAACAAACAGAATTCCAAGGGC
Source organism: Cryptomeria japonica (assembly GCF_030272615.1). Lineage (NCBI taxonomy): Eukaryota > Viridiplantae > Streptophyta > Pinopsida > Cupressales > Cupressaceae > Cryptomeria > Cryptomeria japonica. The sequence continues at coordinate 723,665,569 of NC_081413.1, read as the reverse complement.
AAGTGTTTGGCATTAACCTTGTCAATTAAAGGGAATACTTAATATTCCTATTTTTAGCTGATATTTTTCTCGCATGTTTTGAAAAATTGGGACTTACTACAAATTGAATGATTTCCTCCATTGTGTGATATCTTGGACGAAGAAGAATTAAGAGATTTTATTCTTCATTGATAGAACTATAAGAATTCAATATAGAGCCACTCTAATGCTGATTTCAAATATTCCTTCCTACAAATACGAGGAATTGAATTCTAACAAAAAAATAGCTGCAGATTCAAATAGTCAACATACACTCCCTATAAATTGTGCAAGAGATACTGAAAATGTATTGGGCAATGTATTCCTGACATGATTACTAAGTCCCAAGAATGGGAAATAGAGCATTAAATTCCATATGTATTTCCTTCCACGTAAGTTGCCTGTCAGGATAGTCAATAGGATGAATATTAGCATGCTAGTGAAGTAATTTCTTAGTATCTGGTGGTCCGTAGTCGCTCTTTTGGATGAGCACTCAGATTATACCTCCTCTGAAACAAACCGTGATTTGGTGATGCTCTCTACTCGTGTCAGAAAAGACATATTTTGGTTACTGAGTTTGAGGAATTTTGTGCACATCTTATAGACAGCAGCTTTGTACTCCGTCACTGGATGCAAGTAAAAGTGGGACAATTCATAACTTTCTGACTGAATTGCATAACATTCTCTTTAAAGCTCTATAAGCATCCACAGAAAAAGAAGTCTCAAGTGGTGTTCTTCAAATAAAAGGGCCGAATTGTTTGGACATGTGTTCTTCGAACATAAGTGGCTCAATTGTAAGTGATGGAGAATACTTCATGCAAAGGAGACAAAGTTGTTCATGGTAGTATGGTATTTAATACAAGAGGTCAAGTTGTTCCTCTATGTGTGCTCTTTGGGCACAAGAGGTGATGTTGTTCCAGTCATATGCTCCTCAAACGCAAGAGCTCGAATTGTTACTTTTTCTGTAGTATTTGGATACAGAAGACCAAGTTATTCCTGCTGATGTTTTCTTCAGCAACAGACGGCAAGGTTGCTCCTAGAAAGATGTAATTTAATTACAGTATCCCAATTAATCATAGTTATGATTATCCAAGTAAAAAAATTTGGTTATGTAAAACTATTTAAATTCCAGTGGGAAAGGAATTTAGTTTTGGAAGGAATCGGAAAATCTCTCAAGTTTTGAATTTAGGAAGAGATGTTTTGAATGTTTTAATAAGTGATGAAGAAAAGAAACCTGTAAAGCAAGTATTCATATTGCACACCTGTATTACAAATCTTTTGTCCCAAAAAAGCATACAAGTCTTACCTCAAGTGAAGTACACATTGAAAGCTCATTTGGCAACTCTTTGATTCCATTCTTACAAACATCCAACATAACTAGTTCTCCCAATTCCCATGCTGCAGATGGTATGCTTTCCAGGCCAAGCCCACTAATCAATAATGCCTATTCCAGGAAAATTGAATGCCAAATGGCAAAGTAAGTCATCATATTTCATACTAATTCTAGAATCTCATGTCATATTCCAATGCCAGTGGAATAGAACCTTAAACCCAGTGAAAAAGAATCCCAACCACAAACCTTTGAAGATAATGCCTGTCGAGAAGCTATGGCAATGCAATCATTATTATCAACTCCAAACAAATTTGATGAAGAAGCAATATTTGATTTGGCTTCTGTATTGTAAATATAACTCAAATTATAACATGGTCTTGTTAACTGGATAAAAAGGACATATCAAGTAAGAGCTTCCATGAGTCTACATGTTAGCAAAGATCTTAAAGAAGAAGAAAACATTTATAGACTTAAAAACCCACCATCACCAAATTCAAATTGTAAAAGGAATCAAGTTTGTGCTAACATTCAAAATTTAAGATGTCCAAAAGTTAGAAACAATTCAGCAAATAAAACATATGTAAACTCACAAATAACTCTAAATACATAACATACCTTCATCTGTGGGCAGCCTACTGCGAAGATACTCAAGCAATTTTTGGGTAGGACCCAGAACCAACGAACTACAAAAGAAACATGGAGCAAACACAAATCTCATCACATTTTTATATGAATTAAAATATTGAAAGCAAAGAGACATTGGAAGATTTCCAGACCTTCGTATGGTTCGCAAAGGATTCCCAACCAATAGAAGCTTCCTCAATGAGGTCATTTTGCCTAGATAAGTAGAACTCCAACCTCAGTTGTAGAAACAATGCAAATGAATTGATGTAAAAAAATCTTATAAGAACATAGGTATTGTCAAACAAACAATACACAACAGAAAAGAATACACATCAATGCAAACATCTAACAAATTCAATGTGTAAGATAAAATAATATTTCAAGAGATAAATAACTTAATTAAAATCATATCAATAAAAGACCAAAACCAGTCAATGGTGCTAGTAATTTCTTACACATTTAAAATATGAGTTTGACCGATCAAAAAAAAAATGAGGAGTTTAATGGCTTAGGCATCTAAATATGTCTAGATGTAATATTTTGGATTGGGATCAACATGAAAACATGCAATTTTTTTGTATTTTACTAATTTGTCAAACAAGAGTAAAACTACAACAACAAACTGAAAAGGAAACCGAATGCTCATAACAACTCCAAGTGGCTGTAAAATTATTAATCAAACCCTCGTATTTTGATATAAACCTTCCAATACATCACAACAACAGATATAACTTGTAGATGACCAATTTCAACCAATGTGCTTGCCGATTTATGTATATGGACAAGTACGAAAACCTGAAACAGCAACAGATATCAAATATGTTTGTTGATTGGTGGAAGAACAGAAGTATGGAACACTAGGGCAATAATTACACATAGATCTAAATTGGAAAGAAAAATAACCCACTTGAAATATCGAATTGCTCAGATCCAATGGAAAGGCTAACTCTTTGACTAATAAAGACCAACATGCTGATTATGGTAGCTGTTACAACAGGAAGACCTTAGAAAAATTCTAATATTTGTGAACAGTAGCAAATACTTATTTTCCAATTTGGCACTCTAAAAATTACAAAATGGCAAGAAAAAATGTTGGCAAACAGTAGCAAAACATGCCAATGACTTCTAGAAACCCTCCTCAATGTGACACTCCGTGGTAATGATAGAAATAAGCAACTAAATTATTAGTAATTCTAAAAATCAGATATAACAAGTTTTTGCTTGCAAGCAAAATTCAATCCAATCCTTCACAAGTTGAATTCTTCAATAATTCACTATAGCAACATAGTAGCAAGCTAAAATATACTTTCAATTTTTTAAGCACAAATGTGATCCCCAAGTGGAATCACCTCTTATTGACAAGAGGGTTTTCATCCTCAAATCCAACCTTGGAAATCAAGAGGTTTTTCCTCCTCCAAGATCTTTGAAATACCAAGGAATTTTGTCTTTGGATGAAAAGATGAACACAAAGCTTGATCTCTGACAAGTATTTGAAAATGCAAATGATAAGTGATAAGCTGATGTGAACCTTGACTTCTCTTTTATAGGATCTTATTTTATTTTTACCTATTTTGCTTTTTCCCATGAAGTGTTTGAAGAATGCTTTTAAATTATATTCAAATGCTACTTTTCAAAATACATTTTGAATAAAGTATAAAAAGCACATCTTAAATATTACATTGGTCCAAAGTAATATTTTAAGTTGCCCTTTGGAAAACAAAATGATCTAGCCCACTTAAAATATTATTGTTTTTATTTTATTTGCTCTATCCTTTAGCCTACAAGAAAGGGGGATACTATAGAGGTATTATCCATGGATCTAATCCTGAAAAGGAACATTCCTTGACATAATTTCTTGCCCTCAAACAAATGAAAACTCAGATGCTCAAGTATCACATGCTAACGCTATGAATTGTGGTGTAATGTCCATAGAGATTACATCCTATTCTTGTCAAGGGAAACAAATCTTGCCAAAAAGCACTATGCAAACTCAAATGCCCAAGTATTATTATAACAGCATCATGAATCATGATATAAGATCCATTGAGTTTGGATCTTGTGCCTGTCAAGTGAAACAACTTCTACCAACAAATACTACGCCATTTTCTACCTCCATTTTCCATAACATTTTTCTGCAATCTTGTGATATGATCACTTCTTTGAAAAATGATTTGACCACTTGGGAAGAAACAATAAACGAGTGTGTAGGATTAGTTAATTTATCTATAACGTGAATACAATGTAAAGTTTTAAGTGTTTTCGGACTCTTTTAGAAGTATTGTTATTCGGTTACAATAAGAAGTTTAAATATGTAACCAAAAACTTTACGAGGTTAATTATTCTTGAGTAAGATAAAGATAGAAAGGAGCAATTTACCAATTTTTAGAAAATTGACTAAGTCTATGAGCCTACAATTTCAAATACTTAGGGAACAAGAAATATATTATTCTGTGTGCCATAGGTGATTATCGCATTACTATTCTTCTATTGAGTGTGATAATTATCTCTACGTATTTAAGGAAATCATTTACTCCTCAAGGTGACAAATTAGCCTATGTTCTAATTATTGCCTTGTGGGATCCTATTAGTTCATTTATTTAAAAATATTAATTTTTCTAATTGATACTTCTCTTTACAATGTGAATAAGTTTTAAAAAGCCTTTTCTGCTTTCTAGTAAAAAGCATACCATCAATTTTTATTTCAACAAAAAAGAAATTTAATTTTAAGAGGGAGTTGTACCTCTAAAATTCAAAGGTAAGTTAATAATCCAATAAACTTCCCCAACTGTTGTCTTTATCAAATAGGGCATATCGAGTTGAAAACACAAAATACATAAAGACAATTTTGTTAACCAACACCAACTTAATTATGGATACACTACTGTAATGTCCCCATTTTTACGCCTCCCAATTTTGTTAGGGTTGGCCTATTCTTGGAGGTTTCCAGTTTCTCAGAGAATGTTTTGGAGTTGTCTCACACTTTTGGGGTGATTTTGGACAACTCATCTAAGGCTTACTATTTTTATTAAGTGTCAGTTTCAACACTGTTTGGTCAGTTGGGAGTCTAGGCTGACTTGCTATTTTTAGCAGTTACTATTTATAGTAACCGCTATTTCCGACAGCTAGTCATAGCTCAGTCTCCTCCCAGCTTCAACATGCAACATCTTTAGTCAGCAATTTTTGTGTACGTTCCAGAGCTCTTTTTGGACACTTTTGTCCACACCTACTATTTATAGTAAGTCACAAGGGTTCACCATCATGATCAATTGGTAGTGTACTTTATTGGGAATGTTGGTGGATTATTACCATGGTTTGATCTTTGCATTTATCATGGTTCAGTGATTAATTTAAAATAATGTTATTATTAAAGTTAAATCAAAGAATTAACTTCAATGTTATTAATGATATTTAAGTGACTTTATAAAAGTTATTTTATAAAGTGAATTTTAATGATGCTTTAGGAGAAATGGATATAAAATAAGAAAAGTCACTTTAAACTTAAAATGTGCAAACCCTAATTAGAACATTGGGAAGAAAACTTTATAAAAAGGCACTTGGGAGCTCATTTGCATATACTTGGCTTTTTTTATTTCTCTCTGATAAGCTTGAGAGCTTTGGCTTTCATTTATAGGAAATCTGAGGACAGAAACCTTTGGAGTTTCTCAGTTGTGTGGACGAAATCCCATTCAGCCTATTGCATGGACTCATTCCAGAATTCACATTGTGCTCATTTGATCAGGTTGTAAGGATTTGATAAAACTTGAAAGATCCCGAACCAATTTTGATACAATTTTTTCTGAATTTTAATCCTGCTGGTTTGAGGTTTTAGTATAGTTTTCAAGTGGTTTCGATGCGTTTTAGGATGCCAATGATTGAACAGCTCTTGGACTTGAATTATACACCAGATATATAATACTTTTCAACTTAAAATACTGAAATATAATTGACTGATAATAAAGCTCAGAATTCTAAATTTTGGAGCAGCAAAACGATAATTTCAGAATTGAGGAATGTATTTCACCAAGACAAGAATTGCATACCAGGAGTCCTACGCCATGTGTGGAATGTGGTTTATCAAGGAAACTGAAGCAGAATACAATCTAAGAACACCCAAATGCTGGAAGTGGCTCCAATGAGCTTTATTTATCCTAACAATAATTACCAAAAACAATTCCTGGAGAAAACTGAATTCCACACTTGGCTCCCAGGCAGGATTATTCCATCTACTAGCAAATTCAATAAATGAATGATTAATGTGCTCTTATCGCCTGCTGAATTTATTGAAATACTGATATGTAGTGCTGCTGATCAGAATCCATGAAATCTAAACCCTCAATAGGCTGAATTGAACAAGTGTAGCAAAGTGGGGAAGCTGCAAATGGTATGGCTGCCTATGGAAGTTGTACGGCTGCTGCAAATGAAGGTATGGCTGCCTTCTAAAGTCCCCAAACCCTCTCCAATCTGCAAATAATTCTCTAAACTATTGAATAAGACTGAATTGAAGCACAATTAGGAATTTTGAATGAATCCCTCCAATTTGTGAATTGGGGTATTGTCCAAATCCACCTGTCTTCAAGGAATTTTCGTTCCTCAAGGCTGCTGTGCTACTGAAATGTGTTGTAGAGCATAATTCCCAAAAACCTGATTGTAAAAATGAATGAATGGAGCCTCCTCATGTCTTTTTGACAACTCTAAACCCTAATTCAATTTTACAGTTGCAAGGCTTTATTTAAATAAAGTTTATTAAACTTTATTTCATCCTCTTATTAGCTTTATTTCTTTCCCTTATGTCTCCCTCAAGCTGTATGACCCCCTTAGACTCCCTTTATTAAAAGAATTAAGTTGTTTTTAAAAACAACTTAACTCGTGTCTCTTAGGCATCATGGCACAAGGGGTACCCCTTTATTATAATTTATTATAACATAAAGTGACTAAATTAAATCACTTTAATTTTATTTAAATCAAACTTTAGACAGTAATTTATTTACTCCAGATTTATTCATAAATCTATCACCTGGACTCCAAACTAAAAACCGAATACTGTCACCTGTATGATGATTGGATGTGGCAGTCTCCTCCCAAAATGTAGGGATGCTCCTAAAAATCAGGAGACTGTCTCAAATCGATGAGAAACACTCCTAAGCCACTCTGCTATGCTCCTCAGCCCCTTTGTTGGTCAAACAGTCAACTAGCAGTCTACTCCTAAAAAATAGGAACCCTCCAAAAAAATAGGAAACTACCCCAAAATGCCCAAAACGTCTCCAATACTCCTCGGAAGATCACCAAACCCTCAAATGTGCTCCCTATCCACCACATTAGCCCACGGGAACCCTAATTATAGGCTAACACATGCTGCCAACTGGACTGTCTGAGGAAGGGACATTACAAAACTTGCAGTGTTCCGCGGGGACATCCCCCCCCCCCCCTTTTTGGCCGCGTCTCGAAGACGGGGACGTCTCTGGGACGGGGGGACGAGGATGTGACGTCCCTCGCCGTCCCACCACCACCACCCAAACGCCTCCGAAGACAGGGAGACGTCTCCACGTCTCCCAAGGAGACGTGGAGATGTCTCCCGTCACCCCCACGTAAATGCAATCTTTAAAATTTTAATTAAAAAAAAAGTGACTTTTTTGGGGGTTAAGGGGTAACCATGTTTTTTGTTGATTTCACTCTGATTTTGAAAGACTGGTTTTTTTCTAGCAAGCTGAAGAGGAGGAAAAACTTGTAGAAGACTGATTGAAGGGGTGAGAAAAGTGATTGCAAGTGTGATAGGAGCAAGAAGAAGCAAGAAGAAGAGGAAGAAGATTCTACTGCATTTTGGAGAGATTTTTCAAGCACAAGGTAGTGTTTTTCTTGTTTTTTTGGTTTTATTTTCTGATTTTCAATGTCATTTTTGGTTCCTTGTTTGTTTAGCTTTAAATTTGTTTTTTTTCCTATTCATCTCAAAATGAGATTTAATGTTTGTTTGCCCTCTCGGGTAAACGGTTAAAGCAAAAAGTAAATGCACAGAACATAATGGAAATATATTAAATAACCAGTCTCTATATTAATTCAACAGTCAATGTACATCAAGTGCTTATAACATTACATTTGACACGACTATCATGATCCACTTCGAAGGAAAGGTACGCAATATATAATACCCGAAGGGGTGCGACCAACCGTCGCGTCCAATTGCCCTTCAGGACGACTAACTAACTGACTGCCGTAACTCATTATTACCAACGACAACATAAACATAATATGACAACATAACATAATGATTATTCTCGGCAACATCATCCCCCCAAAAAGAAAAGAAGTCGTCTCCGGACGACTTAACACAAAATAGAGATGACATTAAATAGAACTGCTAACGCCAGTCGAGCCCGAAACTTATACACCTGCTGCATCCTCGCCTGAAAACCCTTGGCTGCTACCATCCGATGCTCAAGTGCAGATTTCACCATTATTTCTTCCTTCGACATCACCATCCTCCTATGCCTAAACCAAACTTGTCTGCAAATCACGCTTTTCAGTCTCAGCCTCCACCAACTACTACTCAAATGATATTGTCTCCCTAGCCAATTTGTCCTCGATAGCCGCTGGCGTTGCCCTCTCGACATCCAACTCCTGGGTACGTTGAGCTACATCTCACGCTAGTACTGCCTCCAACCTGGTGGTCAGCTCCTCCTGAGCCCTCTCTGCATCCACCAAGGCAACCTCACATCCAGCCGAGACCTACTCCAAGTTTCTCAAAGCATACCATTCCTGCCTGGAGGTGGCCACAACCCGTTGGTACAAAGGCTAGGAGACACCTCAAATCCTCCATCACACTCCCCAAAAGCTAAAAACTAAACTGAATAACTCCCTGGTGTCATACAACTGCGCGGACCTGCAATGCCTTCCCTCAAACTCTGTTTGTTCCCAACCTCCAAATCCGTCTCCCTCTACGGCTTATGGCTTCCCCGCCAATGCTTAGCTGCAGGCTTCTTTCTCAAAGTACGGACAACCACAACACTTCTCGTGGTATTCTGTAGCTCAAAAATAAATTGGGGGTCTGGGGGCAACACCCCCAGCGGGGTCGAGGGGCAGCACCCCCACGGGGTCTGGGGCAACGCCCCAACAAGGTCGAGGGGCAGCGCCCCTCATGGGGTCCACACGAAAGTCCATGGCGTGCATCATTTCTGTGATATTTTATGATGTCAAAACCCTTCTTCTACACTCCAATATTTTCAGTGTCCAGGCTCTAGATGTCATCGAATCATTTTTCAATCTGGTCGTCGTCGTTTTTTTTTTGTCCCGGCCATGCAACCTCCCCGTACGGTCAACAACAGCACTGACACCTCCGCGGGGTTTCCTCCTCCTCCTTTTTCCTTGCGTGGGCTGCGTGGTGCGAGTTTCAAGTGCGGCGTGCGGGTGTCCACCGCACGGTGGTTCCACCGCCGGTGTGGTCACCTACGGTGGCCCCACGACCTTTTTTTTATTTTTTCCATGCCGTACGGTCACCTGGCGTGCGAGATTTTTTATTTTTTATTTATTTTTTTCAACCTCACGATGGTTTGGTTTTGTTTTGTTTTGTTTTTAAATTATTTATAATCTAATTGTCAAGAGTCATAGGCTCGGGTCCCATGCCGTTGGGATCGCCCTTCATCCTTCTCGGTTTTCCTCGCCCAAGAGTTTCTCGCGTTGGTCCCGTGCCTCTCAAGTCGCCTGCCCAACCTCTCAAGCCCCCTTCCATCCTCTCGGGTCCCCCTCCGGGCTCTCGAGTGTCCAGTCGGCCTCTCGGATCCCCTGCACGCTTTGCATGGTAGGGTTTCAATTTGCACCCATTGGTGGCCAATCTATTTTCAATGTCCGTCCGAAGACCTGGAACCACAAATTCTACAAGGACCACGGTCTCCTTCCTGTACATAAGAAAAAGAAGAATAATAAAGATTTTGACGGCTGCGTCATTCCACACAGGGTTCCAATCGTTGCCAATAATCTTGGGATTATCTACGTCATCAAGGTTTGGGGCGTCTCCCTTCCAATACTCTCTGTATTCCGGCAGGTACACCTCCTCTGTTGCTTGCACTGGTTCCTCTACTTCGAGCCTGTAGCTCTGGAACATTTCGTAATCCTCCATTTGCCAATGGAAGAGCCCGTTCAATGACCTTGTCTCATCCTCGGAGCACTCTCTTAGTTTGAGAATCCCTTCGTCGTTGGGCTCCCTGCAGCCCCATCCTTCGTCCCTCGAGTCGCCTTTTCCTTCATCCTCCGATTCCGAAGATGATGCCAGTTCCTCGTCAACAACCTGAGTCCTCAAATCAATGGTGTACTTCCGCCCCCCTTTCTCCATAGAAAGGGTGTTCTTTTTCCAGTCGTGGTTCACCTTTGCTGTAACCAGCCACCCTCTGCCTAAGATGGCGTCGTACCCCTTCTTCTTGAGTGGGATTACCACAAAATCTAGTATGAAAGGTTGCGTGCCGATGGTGACCGGCTAGGCCATCAAGATGCCGTGTTGGTCTGCACCTACCAAGTTGAACGTGGGTGGCCATAGTTTTGGCTTCCCCAGCTTCTTCCACGTATCCTCTGGCAGTACATTCACCCCCGAACCTCCGTCCATGATGGTGTCTTTGAGGATAGCCTCGAGAATTCCCATCTCTACTACAGCAGGATGCCAACCACTATTCAAGGCCAACAACATTGGGTCAACCGAGGGGCAGACCGGAACTTCCACTCGTGTGGCACGCAAAGGTGCCTGCGCAGTGGTTTGTATGGAATTAAAAATGGCGGTTCTTAACTGTGGCATTGTTTCTAGAAGGTCCTTTACCCTTATAGGTACTTCCATCTGCAATACTTGCCCAATGATGTTATTTTCCGCTTCCGTACGGGATGATGTACTCGCCACCTCGTTGTCCCGTCGTTCGGCCGTCATCTCACGTTCAATATTGGGCTTTGCCTCCCGTAATCTCTCCTTCTCCGTACGAGGGTCGGGATAAATGGCCTTTTTCGTTTGGGCACGGGTGATTGCCAGTATTTCTTTCTCACCAGTCTTCTCAATGTTGAGGAGATTAACCCCTGCCTGTGGGCAATTTGCGTCCTCATGGTCGCCTGGCCCACACCATCGGCAGAGGTGCTGAGGGGTGGCTTCCTTCGTGCAATCATGGGCGAAGTGCCCCCACTGATTACAGGCCCTACATTGGATAATTGGCCAACCCTTGGCGTCATACTGGATACGGCTTCCGTTATTGTTATTGTTGCTATTCCTTCCGCCGCTGCGTCTGTTGTCCCAGTAACCTCCAGATGATGTCGTTGTGTTGGTTTGCTGGGCCGTACTCGCTGGTGCGGATGTTGTGGCCTGCTCCATGAACAACACTTGGCTCATTTGTGTACTTCGGGTTTTCATGTTGTATGGGCATTCCTTGATGGAGTGTCCCATCACTTGGCAAATCTCGCAAAATGCCTTCTTCGGGCAAGTACCCTTTGTGTGCCCCTCCTCTTTGCACTCAGTGCACCATATGTCCCCTTTCGTCCGACCGGTGCTTTCATTATTTGGAATTCCCTCCTCATTCGCTCCATGTCTTTCTGGAGCGCTTGCACCCGTTTGCCAGCCTCGTTGTCGCTGCTGCTTTCCTCTGACGAGTCATCCTCCTCGGACGAGCTATCCTTCTTTTTCTTTTTCTTCGATGTTTTGGTCTCACTCTCGAGATCCATCGCTCTATTGTATGCGTCGTCATATGATGTAGGTGGAACGATTTTCATCTTCCTTCGGAGGGAATGCTTTAGTCCCTCCACAAACCATCGCTTTTTCAACCCATCTGCTGGTTGACTCTCCATTTTTCCCAGCAATTCCTTCAGCCTCCTGCTGTATGCCCGTACTGTCTCCTTGGTACCTTGTTTGGTACTGTATATCTCTGTTACAATTTCATTGTCATCACGGAGCAACCGAAAATCCTCCGTGAATTCCTTCTGTAGATTGGCCCACGTGGCCACTTTTTGCTTGTCCACATCGGAGTACCAGTCTATGGCAACTCCATGTAACGTGGCTGGGAACTGCTGTACCCAGTCATCCTGGTTTGTCACTCCGTTGGCAGACCAAATGGTTTCACATGTACGGCAGTGCCATAAGGGGTCTTCCTTGTCGTCCCCTGTGAACTTTCGCAATTTTTGTTTACTCGCCATCCCGGGTCGTCTTCCTGAGGGCGACTGTGCCTATGTCTGTGACCCTGCGCTGCTTCCTTCGGTGGCACTGGTGGTGTGTCCTGCATGGGCGACTGGAGGTACGGTGTTTTGCCTGTCTTGTGTGGCACCTAAACCCATACGGTTGCCCTCCCCTTCGCTCCCACCCGCGCCCACTCCTGGTTCCCGTTGGTGATCTTCACTCCGTGGTGTAAGGGATAAGTTTCTAAACTGATCCCGAGTCTCTTCGACTAGATCTCTCCTTAACCTTGTTTCCGCCAGAAACTCTTCGTGGCTTCGCACCCTACGGTGTTCTGGCAACGCGTAGAAACTTCCCTCGGCTTCTGCACCCTCCGTGACACCTCCGTGGTTCCGTTCGGGCCACCCTTCGGTAGGTCGTCCTTCGGCAAGTTGCCTCAACCTCCGTCTCCGTTCTACTTGCTGCTCCAGAATCAAGGCCCTCTGTGCGGCCTCCTACTCGTCCGTTTCTGCTTTCTTATTTCTGTCTTTATTTAATATATTTGGCATAAATCACCTCCGTACATAGCAAGCACACACCATGTACACAATTCTTTTATTTTTTTATTTTCCCCTTTCGACCACAATTTATATCAACATTGTGTCGGGATTATTACAGGGTTCAATTTCCCCTTCGCCTCTTGTTTCGTGTGCGCGTCGTCGGTCTCTAGGTTCATCTCACCGACGGGTAGGCCCGTCGCGTCCGTGCGCCATCCGCGTCTTCCGTTCCTGAGTACGTCTAGGCAACGGTGCCAAATGTTTGCCCTCTCAGGTAAACGGTTAAATGCAGAAAGTAAATGCACAGAACATAATGGAAATATATTAAATAACCAGTCTCTGTATTAATTCAATAGTCCATGTACATCAAGTGCTTATAACATTACATTTGATACGACTATCATGATCCACTTCGAAGGAAAGGTACGCAATATATAATACCCGAAGGGGTGCGACCAACCGTCGCGTGCAATTGCCCTTCGAGACGACTAACTAACTGACCGCCGTAACTCATTATTACCGATGACAACATAAACATAATATGACAACATAACATAATGATTATTCTCGACAACAATGTTGAATCTTGAGGGAAAAATGATTCAACATCAAAACTCATTTTGAGATGAATAGGAAAAAAAAAATGTTAAACTAGGCTGATTTTATTTTTATTTTTATAATTTTATTTTGTGAAATGTAGTGTCAATTTCACAATGAGCTCCCAAGGCATGAGTGAGCATGAGATGGAAATCCATTCTCATAGCGAGAATGATTCAGAATTTGAACCTGAAAATGAGGGGGGTGACCATGGGGCTGATCCTGGAGCCCAATCTAGTTCTATGGCGAGTGCACCAACTAGTACAGGTTGCCCTTCAGAGTTGTTGGCACTGTATACAAGGGGTCCTTTTGATCCTAAGTCTCCTCTCAAACAGTTTGCTTCAAGTATATCAGTACAAGGCACATCACATTCAAGTGGGGGAACAAAGAAGTGGAAGTGCAACATTTGTGACACTAAATGGTCTGGTAGCATTAGTAGGGTGAATGCACACTTTCTTTTTTGGAGAGGAAAAGGTGTGAGACATTGTAAGTTTTTGGAGGAAGCTAAAAATATACAGTACAGAATTGAGTTTAACAGGCTTTGTGGGGTTCCAGATGACACAAATATTTTAATGCCTACTACTTTGTCCGCTAGGGCAGCCCTTCAACACAGCCAGAATCCGCAACATAATTCTCATGCTTCACAGACAGGAGAAGTGATGTTTGGATTTGCATCCACTTCCACTTCTAGTGCCGCCAGAGCAGGGAAACATAGGTTGCAGACACCACAGAGTAACCCCATTGTTGATATGTTTAATGTGCAGCTAAGAGATGAGATAGATGAATCCATTGGCAAGTTCTTCTTTGCCAATGGCATTCCATTTCATGTTACACGGTCTCCTTATTATAGGGAGATGATGGCTATGGTGGCAAAGGGAGGACCATCTTATGTACCACCAGGGGAGACGAAAATGAGGACCTCGATCTTGGATAAATGCTATTCCAAGATCAATATTTTGATGGAGAAGATGAAGACATGTTGGGTGGCATCGGGGTGCAGCATAGTTATGGATGGGTGGACGGACATTAGCCATCGTCCACTCATCAACATAATGGTCACATGTGTAAAGGGCCCATACTTCCTTAGAGCAATTGATTGTATAGGGCATCGTAAAGCTGATGATTTCCAATTTCAGGTCCTCAAGTAGGCTATTGAGGAGGTTGGGCCACAAAATGTGGTCCAAGTAGTGATAGATGCAGCCCATGTGTGTAGAGCAGCAAGGAGACTCATTGAGGCAGCCTATAGACACATTTGGTGGACCCCATGTTGTGTGCATGCCATGAACAATGCACTCGAGGACATGGGGAAGATTGACTGGATTAGAGGAGTGGTCACCGATGCGAGAGATGTGCAGATGTTTATCTACAGCCACCACACTTCACATGCACTCTTCAAGACCTTCGCGAAGGAGTTCTTGAAACCAGTTGAGACCAGATATGCATCCTATTTCATTCTCTTGGAGAGAATGATTGAGTTGCAAGAGGCATTGCAACTCATGGTTATGACTAATGAGTGGAATAGGTGGGCTAAGGCCAAGACAGAGCAGGGGAGAAGGGTTAAGGAGATAGTGAAGAGTGATGTGTTTTGGACTGATGCGAAATACATTGTCTCCATCATTTCTCCAATATTCCAGGTGATCAGATATGGGGATGGGTGACCAGATGAGGGTGGTTGTGCGAGTGAAGGACCCCTCTTTAGTATTCTACAATGAGCAAATCCGGCCTATCATTCAGCGTAGATGGGACAAGTTGAACACTCCTTTGCATATGGCTGCCTTTGCCTTGAATCCTAAGTGGTACAAGGCTAGACCGAGTAGAGTGACACCGATTCAGGATGATGAGGTGAAGGCGGGTTTCTTTAGGTGCGTAGAGAAGATGTTTGATTCCAAAGATGCTGGAACAATTCGCACTAAGTGGGGAAGATTTGCCACTCGTAGAGGTTATTCAGATGCGGCAAAGATGGATATAGAAACTATGGCACAGGAGGACCCACTTTTGTGGTGGAATTGTCATGGCCCGAAATCTTTGACCACCACTCTAGCCATCCGTCTGCTATCCCAGGTTTCCAATTCTTCAGTTGCTGAGAGGAACTGGTCTACATATAGCTTCATCCACTCTCTTAAGAGGAACAAGCTTACCTCTAAGAGAGCAGAGAAGCTTGTGGCTGTACACAGTGCCTTGTGTCTCATGGACCACAAGACACTTGTGTACAAGGAGAGTCCAGCGGCATGATGGCATGTAGAGCCAGAGGAGCCTTCACAGATTGATGAGAATGATCCTACCACTCCAGATGCAGGGCTAGTTCGTGTGAGCTTGAGGGATCTTGATCTTCGGGAGTCCAGCAGTTCTAGTGAGGAAGAGTTCACAGATGATTAGAGGCCTCCATTAGCTACATTTTGAGTTGTGTCATTTTGTCTTTGACTCTAGTCTCTTTTGTAATGCTATTGCTATTAGTATTTGTATTTGGCTACTCATTGTAATAATGAATCATGTAATCATCTTTATTATTATAGACTTTGCAATGGCATCAGATATTCATATTTTCCTTTTTCGATATAATACAAATCTCCAATTTGACAATTTCATTTGTCAAATTTTATTTAGCAATTAGCAATTAGAATTGAAGAAATCTTGGTATTTAGATTTAGTACTTCAAATTTCCTATAGTTTCATTTGAAATGTAATTCTTATACTGTTATACTGTCACACATCTTTTCAAAACTAGTTTTTCAAGTATTATAGGAACACTGAAAATTTGTGAAGATTTGAAGATTTTTTAATTTTGATAGCTACAGTGATCCCTACCACTGCTAGAGTGCTAGGATAATTTCAGTTCAGTTTGTACAGTTTGGATGAAGTTTATTGAAGTATTGGGCATGAAATAGTAACAGAATAAAGGTCGATGCAGTAGCTGGGCAGTTATGCTGTATTCTTCATCTGTAATTGATTTCCAGCTCTTTACTAAATCACTGCAGCAGTTATCAGATCTTCAGAAGCAATATCAAGAATGAGTTTGTATTTGGCAGGGATTCCTTGTTAAATGTTTTCATATCTATTTGATCGTGGGACTTCTTAGTAGAGTATGACTTCTCAGAAAGGTAATGTAATGACTGTCACAATCTGCCAGCATTTCCAGCATTAGGTGTGTGCAAAGATGAGTCTTAATGCATTATAAATGTTCATACGTTGCTCAGAACTCAGAAGTTAGTTTTTGGCTTGATTGTTAACAGCTGAAGTATTGGTAAATATCATTGTAATCTGCTTTACATAAGTTATGCAATATCTGCTGAGTGTGACCAGTCTTATTGCCGCATTTGATATCTCAGTTTGCTTACGCTAAATCAGGTCAGAATGTAATTCACAATCAATGTTTGCAGCAGTTCTGATTTGTTAATTATGCAATGACTGAATTCCAAACTTTGCAATTAAATTAGTATTTGAGATTCTGATCTCTGTATGAATATTAGTTTGTTTGCATGTCTTTTATGGTTCAATCTTTATGCATTTCTAGAAGTGAACAGTTTAAATATAAGTCAATAGTATCTTTCAAGCAAACTGTTTGACAAAATACCTCAAAGTGAAAGGCCAGAAAATTATAGCAAACAGGGGTGGGATACTTCAACCACCAACTAGTTTGATACACGTATTAGAAATTATAGTGTACATGTTGAATAGGGCATCAATAAAACTAGGCTTCAGGATACATTCAAGGTTCCTAAGTCAAAGGAGTGTAGCATTAACATGCTCAAGGATCTCTCACAAGGACCTAGAGATTCTGCCATTAATTATAGCCGATATTTCCAGAAAGTGATAATCATGTGACCTTCAAGCCAGATGATGTGCAAACCAATTCTTGGTTTGTTGAGTAAAAAGTAAAATTGCACAGAAAGTATAAGAGCCCTACCAAGGAAAGCAACAAGGGTTACCTGTATCATGCAAAGAATGCCAAGTTGAAGGCCATAAAAAGATTATGCACATAAAGCTTACACCACCAAGAAAACTACAACACCACCAATTCAACAAAATTTGACAGAGATGCCTGAACGGATTCTTACACCTTACAACATCTACATGGGCACAAATAGAAATCTGTATTCTTGACACACAACTACTTGTTCAATTGCAACCAGCAACATATATAAGAGGTCAAGGATGACAGTGTAGCTCATGTTCCAACCATAGGCTATAAGGGCACACCAAATTCATAAAGTAGAACCTGATGAACTGAGCTGCTTTTTGCAACATGATGCAAAAAACATTCTTAAACAGAGGTATATTTTTAATATTTAATTCTCACGAATGATGTGCCAATTTTCAAAATGTTTTAAAGTACATCAACATCTCCGGAATATAAACTGCATCTACTTGGATTTTAGCTTTTCTTCACAACACAAAACAATTCAGAAACAAATAAAATAATCAAGAATTGGACAGGATAACAAAAATAGTTTTATATAGTTGGCTTTACTTTACCAAGTTGTGGTGGCAACCCTGTAAGGTAGTTGTTTGATAAATCCAAGACAGAAAGCTGCAGCTTGCATGCCTCTTCTGGATACTCTGTAAGCTGTATATCATGATGAAACCAAAAATTTGAGTTTAATGGTTATTAAAGAGACACTTTCTTACCCCTGCACATTGTTTAGCACCTTGGCAAATCCACTACTTCTAATGTCATAAAATAATTAAAAATCTTATTTGTGAGAGCCAAAACATTAGAATAGAGAAGAACATGCTTATGAATATGATCAATAAAATGAGACATATATACAAAAACAAAATGGTGGGTAAAACTGGTGCAGAGATTAAAAAGAAAGATATATAAAAATTTCTGAAAAATACAAGAGAATTAAGAACAATTAATGCACAGACTTGCTGTTCTCGATAAGTGCTTGTAATTAAATAATATAACAGCAGCTATTATTATATAAATTTTCTATGTAGTTCTTCAATTCTGTTTTCAAAGACGAGAAAAGTAATTTTGGGTAAACAACCTCTATTAAGTTATTATTTGCTGCAATTGGCAAGTGAATTTAACAAACAACGAAATTGTTAAAAACTTAAAAAACATATTGAGCTATTAATATTATTATTATAGATATCAGATTTAGGTTTAGTTAATATATATTACTAATTGCACTTAGGCTAATAATATGTGAGTCTCATCTTTTGTGCTGATGTAGACAAGGGGTGAAAAGTGTGAACAAATAAGCCTACATGAGGAAGCCGAGGTGACTAAGTTGCACATTGAAGGTGAATTAAGAAATAAGGAAATAGTAAATACCAATAGAGTCTAAACAACTTGGTGTTGCATTGCCTGTCCAATCCATAGATATTAAGAGTCAAAGAGGAGAGGGTTCTACCAAGGGAAAGAAAACGATTACTAGTGTTGCAAGCATGTTTAATATGCAATCATGAGAAGTGGCCAAGTCTCTTACTACAATTTTTTTTTCTGCCGATGCCATACTATTCACATAGCACCTCACCATACTTTAAACAAATTTTCAACGATGCAATTGCTGTTGATCCTAACCCACAACCAATGAAAAATGATCTATCCCGAGTGCTTCATGACTCTCTAACAGCTCCAACAGCTCCACAAACAACATATGCAAAAATGGGCACCCAACTTTGGGGAACATGCAACCACATGCAAGTTAAGTTGACGCCACTCCCAAAATGGATGCCAAACTGCAATATGCCTCAATCATGCCTTGTAAATGCCACCAAACATGTGTCCACCTCTATGAATGCAATTACAATGTCATAGAATAACAAATAAAAAATATTTTAGCCTCTCATGTTCCTATGCATCCACCCCATTTCAAGTAACAAAGAGACACATGAAAATATCTTAGGATTGCAAAGTTAATGTCACCTAATCCTAACAAAGATGGAAGGCATAACTAACTATGAAGAGGTCCTCCCTCTAATATTTTATTAGAATATTAGCATAATAATATAATAGTGTGCATTTGCACTCAAATGTAATAAGTCGGATCTTTATTCGTAACTAGTAGTCTTTAATAACGTTCTAACAACAATCTATTTTTAGATTATTAACTTCTTTCTACTTTTAGCATACGTTTAATAATATAATATGATGCTCTCAACCTAAGAAAATATGCCAATTCCTCTTAAGCTCATTTCTTTAGTCATGCTAATATTGGCATCAGAGCCAAATTGTGTTCAAGAAAGCCTCATTATTCAAGTACACCATTGCTCATATGGAGTTCAAAGAGGGTCAAGAAGAGAGAAGGTCGTATGACACAACATAGAATTGAATCAAGTGGTGGATAATCACAGCATTAGCAAACACTAGTAAAATCATAAAGGCACAAAATCTTTGCACTTGTAGCTAGGAAAAGGTCTAAAGAAATTAGTTAAACTTATCCAACATCACAACAGAAGCAAGTGGCAGAAACAAATCGCATAAAGCTCAAAGGCAAATCACACATTTCCATCATCTGTTTTGTTCACTCGTAAATTGGACAAGTAAAAGTTCATGCAAGCACAAAAAATACAAAATCGTGGATCTAAATTGCAGGCAAATACAACTTTGGGAGTTGTAGGTGGGCATGAGGGAACATGCATATTTTAGCAGAAAAATGCATGTTGGGTGTCAAAAGATTTTGCAAATAATTTCCCTAACATGGCTAGGGCATTTTTGACATGTTTTTACTAGTTGTCAAGGAAGTTTTGAGGGCACGTGTATCAATAATTCAGTTATTTCTCTTTCAAATTTCCCTATTAAGTCTTGTAATTTAAAATCTTCAAAAGTTCACAAATTTAAAAAGGCTTTGAATTTTTTCAAGATATAATATGGTGAGGAGTTTGCAGTCAAAGATTTTAGGATTTCAGTTAATTTTCATAAGTTTACAAATAATTTTACATATTGGTCCACAAAATTTGTAAGGTCGGAGTTCAAATTTTTTGGGTTGGTATATTTTTAGAATTCCATGATCAAAGTCGACAATTTCAGGAAAAGTTTTTTGTTGGGGGTTGTTAGGAAAATGGCCAATATTCAAAATCTAAGTAATGCTGGAGACGGAAAAAATTCATCAAGAAAAATTGTAATATCTAGAGTCACAACATTCTAGGTATCACTGCATATCAAGAATGTGACAAAATATTGTTGAAGAAAAAAACTATGTATTAATCACCCAAGCGATTTTGGCAGATATAATAGGGAAACCATGTTAATTCTCATGTCATCAATCTCAAATGATATAATCCTAAAGTCCGAAGTAGTACGGACTACCTCTATACATATCATGTGGAATAGCTTAAAAAGTAATGTCAACTTTTAGAGAAAAACAAGGTTTTGTATCTAAAAAGTTTGGTTTTCCTATCAAAGTGCCTCAAAGGGTCTTTGTCTAAACATCTCTTAAAAGTCAAGGATCTTTAGGATCAACTAATAGCCATCAAAAAATCAATCGACAAGGACATGGTTGCACTATTCATTTGCTCAAGTTGAATGGAACTAGTGTTTTTAAATGAATATTACGATTTTCCCTTAAACTAGGTAGTAAGAAGCTATGAGCATTATTAGTAGTCTAGGATACCGATTCCTCTATCTACTATTTTCTTCACTCCTTCTGCAATAAACACTCGTACGCCTTGTCAAAACTTAGGGTTTGAATTTCAACTAGGAGATTTAAAGCCTTTACAAATGTCTCAAACGAAGGTGGGAGATTGCTAACGTGACAAATGCTAGTTAAGTCCC
Organism: Cryptomeria japonica; assembly: GCF_030272615.1. Lineage (NCBI taxonomy): Eukaryota > Viridiplantae > Streptophyta > Pinopsida > Cupressales > Cupressaceae > Cryptomeria > Cryptomeria japonica. Next base: position 723,644,615 of record NC_081413.1, on the reverse strand, counting down.
CACAAGGACTCACAAGAGTAACAATCTTCTATAACACCAAATAGCCTTCCATGCACAAGACAGAAGCAACAAAGAATGCATGTTGCCAAAAAATGATACAAAGATGTAATATGTGTAATGTAGAAATGAAGCCTTGCTTATAAAGGCAAGGTTAGAGATAGGGCAATATAGGATTAAACAAGTGACATAATCATATGACATAAAATGCAACAAAATAACTATACTAAGTGTACTCTAAAAATGCCCTAAGTAAACAACCTAGGCATGAATAGGTTCTAGAAAGAAACTAGTTATGCAATAAATTTGTTCATAGCAACACCCTCACTTAAGTGCAATAAACAAAAACAAATATGCAAAGATGGCTCCCAAGAACAAAGCCTGATAAGGTATCCATGAACAAACAATCTCTTGCAAACAAAAAACACTTAAAAACTTATAGGAGAAAACACCTCTCCAAAAGAGAAAAACATGAAAAGTGAAGGACTCAAGAAGACCCCCCATGGACAACTTCCTTCACCCCAAGTATCAATCACAACTAAAGATAAGAAATTGATGCCAAAGGCTTAGTATCCTCGATGTGCTACCTAATGAAGTGCATATGGATCTTTGTGTGCTTAATCCACTAATATTCCACTGGGTTGCTTAAAATGTGTATGGCACTCTCATTGTCACACCAAATAATAGTAGGAATTAGGTTGATCAGAGGGAAAGTCGAAATTAGTCAACAACTGTAGAAGCCAAAGAATCTCCTAGATAGAGAAAATTGCACCTCAATGCTTGCTTTCTGTCAATGATATGCAATACCTATTTGCTTCTTTCAAGACCGTGCAATCCAACAAAACCAAGGCAAAAGACAAAACTAGAAGTAGACTTTCAATCATCAATTTTACCAATCCTATCTAAGTCGATGAAGCCCACAATATGAGACTCCTGATATGTAATGAATGCCAAAATGACATGTGTGTTGAATATACATTACGATACATTTCATTTCTTCCAATGTCTCTCAAAAGACTTTTGAGAGGAACGAGAGACAAACCCAACTCCAAAGGAAATATTAGGATGACTCTATGTCAAGTACAAAATACTACCAACCAACTACTACTACAAAGTAGCATCAATTGTGAAAGTAGTGCAACTAGTAGACAATACAACACCTGATTGAAAAGGTGTACAAGCAAGGTTACAATAAATTAAGGCAAATCTCTTAAGCAAATTGAAACTCAACTTCTATTGAAAAATGAAGATCCCCACAAAATTTTGACGAAATTGAAGATGAAGGAAGAAATGCAAAAGACCAAAACCAATCATATCAAACCACTCCATCAATGCTTGTTAGACACTATGGATCATGAAAGTGGAAACCCTATGAAAATCAAATCATCCATATGTGACACAAGAACGAAAAGATACTTTCCATGTCTCTAAGTGTAAACTATAGGATCAAAATAGCAGCATGTGAAGTTGAAAGTAAGCAAGTATCCATCTTCCCATACTAAATTCGAGGGACTAGTTTGGAACCATACAATGAACAACAAAGCTACAAACAAGGGAAGATTCTTGCACAAAGCCAAAAGGCAACTCCATATAGATATACTCATGAAGATCAACATGCAAGAAGGCAATCTTCACATCCATCTAACAAGCTGACTATCCCTAGGATGTAGAAAGGGGAGTACAAGAAAAGTTAAATCTATCTTGACAAAAAAAGCAAAGGTCTTGAAATAGTTAATACCCTCAACTTGAGAAAACCCCTTACTAAAAAGACATGCCTTGTGCTTGTCAATAGAACCATCCATTGCATATTTGGTGTAATACACCCACTTGCATCAAACTAACTTTCTTCCCTAATGGACATGAACAAGATATTGAATGCATGACTCCTCAAGAAGGAGAAATGACACTCAATGTCCCACTCAAGAATACCAAAAGCATCTAAAAACTTCTAGGAATCAACTGAAAGCACACCAATCAAAAAGTTGATCCCTAAATTATATGAACAAGTTTTACAAGAATCTATGAAATCACCAATAAGAGATCTAGCCTCCTCCAGAGTGGTACAAGCCCATTGAGGCAAAGATTGTGCACCAAGAGTAGGTGGTTGAAGACCATCATTTGAATCACCCTCAAGAAGCTAAACATCCTCAAGTGATGAAGGAGGTGGAATAGATAGTGCAGAAGAATCAATAAATGTAGTATCATCTCTATGACAAACATCAAATTAGGCATCTCACTAAACATACACACTTAAGGAACAAGATCCAACAACCTATACACCTTCACATCGGAACAATAACCAACAAAAATCAAAGGTTCACTCTTCTTCTACATTACCTTACGCCAACCATCTAGAATGAATGCCTAAACCTCAATACTAAAAACTCTAAAGAAGGAAACATCAAGCTTGAAGTGGGACCAAGCCTCCTCAACAGTCATGTTCAGCACTCCCTTTTGAGTCATATGGATCTAAATGAAGTTAGAGCCACAGACCTAGATTGAATCATACAATTGGTCATCCTGTTGTGCATTTTGCACACATGCCCCTGTTTCAGGGGACCCCCGCCTACCTTAACCTGCCTTCATATGGTGAAACAAGAGAGAGCTTGGGATTTCATTCAAACAAAATCATCACTTTTTGTTATCACAAAGCCTCCCATGTCTTCCAAATACTGAAAAGACCGTGATTCCTACTGGTGCTCGATATTGTGTCGGCGAGGGCGTTTGAAACCGTTCAAGGCAAACTTGCACGTTTTTCCTTAAAATCACGCAAAAGTCCTGCATTTTCTTTGAACAGCCCGAAATTTGCAACTTGTAAAGTCTGCATTTTGTCCCAAAACCCCGAGTTTTTACCAAGAGCGATAAAAATGCGAGGGAGTTAAGTTTCCGGATTATGGTGGAAAGTCAAAAGTTTGCTCTCTTCCTTCGAAAAGACCCGGGCCAAGTTAAAATTCCCCCCCCCCCCTTTTTGTTAAAGGCCAATTATTACATTGAACGAAGCTAGGCGAAATCAAAGTTCGCTCATTTGAGCTAAAAGACCCAAATTTTCAAGGGGCGGTAGGCTTTAAAAACCTAAGTTCACACATTTTTTTCCGAAACCCAAGCAAAATGAGCGTTTGAACTTAAAACTAAATCACACCATTTGGTGTAAAGGAGCGAACTTCATGTTTAGCAAAGGGGGCAACTTAAGTTTGAAGTGTAAAAGCGGAAGTTCACTCTTTTTAATTAAAATGCCGAATTTCACTAAAGAGCACTAAATCACACATTTTTAATTAATTGGCTGAATTTCATGTCAAGTAAGGAGGACGTTTAAAACTAAGAGCAAAATCGCACATTTTAAATCTTGAAACCCTAATTTTCCAAAGGAGGTTTTATATTTTTTTTAAAGAAAACACCTTTCATCTTTGCCAAAACAAAGCTAAACATCGCCTTAAAAAATTTAGTATTTGTTAAATTAATTTATTTAATCTTTTGAAGGTGATTAATTCAAGTCCAAATTGATTGTTTGCAGAATCGACGATGACGCTCGAAGGAGCCAAGAGAAGGCCTAAAACACAAATCGAGGACCTGATTGCAATTAAAGTCGGAAGCACTGCCAATGAGGAACGCATCGCAGAGCTAGAAACGAAGCACAGAGAAGCACGCCACCACGTGAACCACAAGTTGGAGCCCCAGCAAGATTGAAGACAAAGAACACTCAAAATGCTACAAATGTGCAAAATCAGAAATGCACAGCTAGAACTAACACCAAAAAATCAGTTGTAAAACTAAAATGCTTTATTGTAAAAGGACTACCTGTGGGCCCTGTCTAATGTATTCAAAACAAAGTGACACAGGTCAGTTATTTCCAGCTACTTAATTGACCAGATTAATGCCAAATAGTGGTAGGTAGTCGAAGGTAGTCGAGAAAGTGGTTGGGAGGATAACTAAGGATTAACTAGGCATGGGTTAAAGCTGCCAAGTTCTAGAAGGGAGATCAGGACTGTTGGATGCAGTCAATCCTGGCATTTGGTTCAATTTAAAAAATCTATAAAAGGCAGGATGCCTCTCATTGTAAAGGGTTAGAGTTTTTGTAGAAGGTTAGATTTTAGTAGTTAGATTATTAGGAGTAGCATAGAACTACAACAGAAATTGTTGTAATGGCAGCTGAAGCAAATATATGAACATTGAATATGGTGTTTGTTGTCTTTGTTTTCTTTTGTTTGCATGGTTTCCCTTCAGTTGGTTAGTTAAGTTAATGATTTTAATAGCGAAGTGTGAGGGTATTTGATGCATTTCAGGTTCATACCATTGGCAATCTACTGATTGTAGGTCACCGTGCATGGTTAGTCTAAACACAAAACTGTGCTTAGTTCAACTGTAGGTGTTTGTTTTAGGCTCCGCCAAAATTGGGTGCCTAGATGAATCCCCATAATCTGAAAATCCATTTATCCTTTGGAGCTTGCACCATTCTTGTCAAGTTGTGAGGATGTCTCTGGCGAAACAAGCACTAGTTTATCGAAATCTGTCTACCCATTGCATTAGTTGTTATCATCACTGTCCTTAGGTCTCCTAAACCCTTCCCTTTTGATTTTATTTCCAAGCTCAAGAATCAACATCGTTGGATCCAAACCAGCTTGTTGCAAACGAAGTACCCTTTGTGTTTCCAGCAAAACACATCAAACAACTGAGTTATCCTGCAGTCATGAACTGACAATTGGAACCTTGAGGTCGTCCCCGTTGATCAATTAAAAACAGCATTAGGGAACCCTTATTTCAAGAGAGGATAGAATACTCAGCAAAACATTCTATTCTACGTTAATCGGATAGAGTTGTAGCAATACGATTTTAGCCCCGTCAACACATCCCCCTTAAGGTTATGTTCTTCCTCTCAACTACACCATTCTACTAAGGAGTGTAAGGAACAATATGTTAATGTCGAATATCATGCTAGTTGTAAAAATCCATAAATCCATCAAAGACAACCTCAATCTCGTACTTAAGAAAGTACACCAATTTGCATCTTGTGAAGTCATAAATAAAGGTGAGCACATAATTGGCCCTTGAAAATGAAGATAAAAATGGCATAAGGGTGCCTTAGCACAAGTGTCTTTACCCTTAAGAAAGGTATCCTAATGATATTTCTAAGTTAAGAACACAACCTCAATAAACCCCCTTTGAGCATGAAATCCCTGTAAGACTAACCATCAAATCCTATGTTCAACTACTTCAGATACTTGTCGTTCAAATGACCAAATCATTCACGCCAAAGCTTGCTCAATGGATTGGCATGCACTATAAGAGATAATCCTGATGAAGATTCAAATCCATTGTACATGTACAAATGGCAATTATGGTCAACTTTCCAAGCAATGAGTATGCATTAATAGCTTTTTCAAACAATGTTAAAAGTGATTGTTGGTTCTTTGACACAAGTGCATCTAGACACTTCACATGTCGAAATTAGTATGTCAAGTTTACTGCTATTGAGATTCTTGAAGATTGTGTTTTACTTGAAGGCAAGTAACACATTGTCAAAGGCATAAGGGATAAAATTGTACTCAATAATGGCATCAAATTTTTAATACAAAATATTAAGTATGTTCCAAGTTTGAACAAAATTTTATTCTCTATTAGCCAAATTACAAAAAATCATGACAATCTCGTTCAATTTCGTGGGAAATAGCACACCATTTGTGATGCAAATTAGGATAAGGTAATTTCATGAAGTGTTAGACCAAGCAGTGTGCACAAAGGAGGCTTGTACAGAATTGTTGATCCTATTTTGCATGTTAAAGGGAAGGAACCATGGTCCGATCATAAATCTAAGGAGGTTGAGATATAAGATAATGTTGTGGTGCCATTAGTAGATGTACCTACCAGTTCATGGGATGTTCCAATGCATTAATATTTAGGTGTTTCTTCTCCACCTATATATTAGCAATGCAAAAGTGAAGGTCTCTCCATTCTAGCTTAAATTCAATGTATACATACTTCATCTCCAATCAAGACTTTGTCTCCACAACTTTCACTTATTTTAGAGGCCCCAATTACATTGAAGGTGAGCTTGATGTTGGCTTCACCAAATCATATGTCTATTAAAAATATGGGCAAAGATAAATTGAGAAACGGAAAATAATTTAACACGAATAATACGGTGCTTCTTCTTCTCATTCAATAGACATTACATATGCCAATATATAAGAATTGGATCTCCTATATTATAGAAGAACTCCCGTAACAAATTCCCTTACATCATGGGATAACAAATAATCAAACTATAACAAACACACATAAATATACAAGCTCCTAAGCAAACTAACATATACTTTTCTATGTATCCTATAATTCTAACAAGCATGTGAACACTAACAATAGTTTTCCTAACATTCCCCCCTTTAGTGTGAACATGATAAGAACTCACACCCTTCATCTACAGCAAGCCCAACTCTTGTGGGTCATGATCTCAATTCAAAACGAACGACACCTCCCATCAACCTTTCATGGTTTTCACACAAGTTTACTACAAACCTAGACATGAACAGGGACCCACTCATCTATTCACCTCATGTGGTTTATTGGATCCTCCCACAAACCCTTTCAAGATCCATGAACTGCATTATACTAGTGCTTTTGTTCATTAGAATGTTTTACACTAGGGGGTTAACATAAGAAAATAACCCACACATAGCAATCGTGTCACTCCTCCAAAGGAAATTTTCACTGCAACTGGAGATGGAATATTGATGTTATATCCCCCCCCATTGTGAAATTTCCAATTATTTAAAAGAATAGAAAACAAAAGCACACTTTACAATAGAAAAAAAAATGCCACCAAAGTTGATAAGCAGCCTTGTTGTTCGTGATTGACGAGAGGATGTTGAATGTCCTCCTTCCTCTGTTGCCTCCTACCTCCAATCTTGAATTATTTAAAGCACATATTCCTCATCACTAGGACATGACAACTCTTCATTGCTGGCACATTCTTTCCAATATGTTTCTTCAGTGAAGGAAGCACAATGATCTAGTTTATCATCTAGTAAATCTTGTGCCCTCTTCTTGCAATTCAAAATTACATGTCCTATTTCATTACAATAGAAACATTTTATTTTTCCTTTTGAAGGAATATTCTTAGATTTGTACTTTTCTTTTCTTGCTTTGTTATGTACAAATAAAGCCTCTTCAAATCGTGGGTCTTCATTATGATCAAGTACAGTAGATATTACTCCTTCAAGACTAATGGTTGCCTTACTTAATGTGAACACCATTCCAGACATGTTTAGGCAAACTATTCAAAACTATTGATTTGGCATCATCATCTTTTACTTTCTCATTAATCCCAACTAGCTGATTTAGGAGAGAGTGAAAATTACTAATATGATCTGCAATTTTTGTACCTTTTTCCATCTTGAATCCATACAATCTCTGCTTCAATGTTCTCCAAGCACTTTTTGCTTCAGATCCAAAGAGCTTGTTTTATGACTCCCATATCTCTTTTGCTGACTTTGCAAAATCCACACGATGTAAATATGCTTTTGATAAGCCGAGTCCAATAGTTCCCAAAGCTTTCCGGTTTTTTATATTCCACTTAGCAAGTTCATTTGCATCAGTTTGTGTGACTAAGTTCAGTTTCACAACATCCCAAAGATCTTTTTCTATCAAGTGTAGTTGCATCTGTATCTGCCATGTATGAAAGTCTCTACCATTGAATTTCTCGATGAAACTTAATTTATCCATGACTACTCTTTTAATCAAAGGTGTCAGACTCAACCAATAATGCACCTTGACTATAACATGATAACAATATAACTTCAACCTATACTCAATTTACAAATGTAGATTAAATCATTTGACTTACATATGCTGATCGCCTCACCCACACAAATCAACAAAGGTTGAAATTCCTTTTCACTATCAATGCAAGAGACGAATATCAAAACCGTAACAAAAATACTCTAGAACACTGCTTGTATTAGTGATGATAAGTAAGTGTTTTACTATCGTTTCAATGTGCAGCCCCACCAAGTACTCACAAATAATGAAGTTTGACTAAAAAAGAGGTTTTACTTACACCTTTCATGAACACAGTGATCTGGAATCAAATCATCACTTCTCACAGGCAATGGAAATCATGGATGCCAAGTAATAAAAAAACTCAACACCAAACAACAAATAACAAGCCTGGCCATTACACCATACAAAATAAAATAATCATATATTGCCACGAGTTGACTCTTTGAAACCGTTGGTCTCCAACACGGATCTCGTGTGTTACAGGTATAGAATGATAAATCTTTGATCTCTTTCATAGACTCGTCAACACAAACAAACCCCGCCAACAATGAAAGTAGGGGTATCGACTTTGGGTTAGCACAAAGCCAACAATAAAGGAGGGGCCGAGTCCAAAATAAGCCACGAAACTGCTTCTACATCTCACATCCTTCAGCAATAAGGCTTTCTAGAGATCGGTCTGTAGAATATGGCTAAGCAATAACACAAGCACTATGGAAGCATTGGTCAAAGAGAACAATATATTCTCCTACACTTGCTCTGATACCATATCAAAAATATGGCCAGAGATAAACAGAGAAACTACAAATAAATTTAACACAAATAATACAGTGTCTCTTCTTCTCGTTCAATAGACATTACATATGCTAATATATAGGAATTGGATCTCCTATATTATAGGATAACTCCTGCAACAAAATCCCTTACATCATGGTATAACAAATAACCAAACTATAACAAACACACATAAATATACAAGCTCCTAAACAAACTAACAAATACTTTTCTATGTATCCTATTATTCTAACAAACATGTGAACACTAACAATAGTTTTCCAAACAATGTCACCTTGGAAGATAGGCAAACCATTTGATAACTCTACAACAAAGCATGTTCATTATGTTCAAATTCCATATCCTTCATATATGCATGTTGTCATGAAGGTTGCTCATACAAATATTTCTCTCCATTTGTACACATTTTTTAATTTAATGACTAGATCTCTAGATGCTTCCAATTCAGTCATTAAGGGGGTATTAGAATGTTAATATAATAACATAATAAGGTATATGTTTACACTCGTATGTAATGACTTAGTTGTTTGTGGAAGTTAGTGATGACAGGCATTTTATGACCACACCAGCACAGAATAAAATACCAAGGTATCTTATCCTCTCTTGAGCAAAATCCTGTGTATGCTATGATTGTGAAAGATCATACAAGTGACTCCAATGTTCTTCTCTGTCAAGTCCCTACGTGTGGATAAGCTCAATGGTGGTTGTGATATGTTGGTAACACAAAGGGACTTACATTTAAATCATTCTTCACTTCTTCTACAATGTTGGCTATAAATTCTTCGTTGGGTATTGCAATCTCACGATGCTTCTACTTTGAACAAACACAACTGAAATGAACTAAAATCAAAGAGGAAAGGGTTAGAAGGATTTAAATCTACTCCTAAGGACAATGATATCAATGGATAGTGCTCTAATGGACGAATTCCAATAAACCAAATTCTACTTCGCCAAGATCAACTACAACTCCACAAGAACAGTTGCAATCTTCCAAGGGTTATGCAAAGAATTTTCATATCATAATGAACACAATCATAACGAACAATGCACATTCAATGATTGAATTTAAGCATCCATATAAAATGCTCAAGCTAACTTTACACTGCAACTTATAATCAATAAGATGCAAAAAGTATGAGCCATGGAAATTCATCAAACACCATCGCATTCTCCATTAAAACCAAAGTACTTCATCTAACAATTGAGAAATTGGAAGAACACCATGCAACAAGTTGAAATAAACATAAATCCACCATATCTTCAATAAAATCAAATTTATTTCTCCAAGCCTTACAACAATGTCTTCTCCTTCTGCTACTCTACTTCTACTCTAAGGAGCAAGAGCTCTTCACTTCTAATGAGCTACCTATCTAATGAATTACAAATGAGAAGGTAGGGCCTTTTATAGAGTTCCTCTCACAAATGAACTGCCAAGATTGATTTGAAACCAAGGGCCAAGGTTACACCATGCAAATCCTAATTAGGGTTTCACCAAGAATTACCCTTGAGGTGCACGTAGTGGGTCTGGCAATTAATGAGGCAACACACCCACTAAGCATTTAGTAGTCCATCACTTAGAATAGCATACTCACTAAGCATTTAATAGCTCGTCGCCCAAAATAGCATGCCCACTATCCCTCTCCTTGACAAATGCAATGAATCTAGTCATGACGGTTTGGAAACACCTGATTGGCCGGAAAAGGTGACGAGGCGCTACCTCGGGACACCATGTGAACCTGGTAACTCATCACGAAGAATATTTCACTTTGACTAATTGTGATAGAGTATAGGCCCAAATTACATCATCTAGACCAAGGTTCTAACTTTGATCAACCCTTTTGAAATTATCCTTCCTTGATCATTTTCTTCTTTCCATGTACCTGGGTTCAGGGATTCACCTTCTCGAAATGGAGTGAACTCCCTTGTCAATGAGTTTGTCATTCTTGAAGTGTTTCATACTTGAACTAAATCTCAAGAACTTTCAATGTCTTCCTTGAACGTCTGGAACTGAAATTCTTTCTCCTTGTTCTTTCTTGACAGTGATCTTGGACTTTCGAAGGAAATTCAAGATAGTTGTAAATTCTTCTCATTTGTACTTCCTTAAATTTTGAGGTCTTTGAACTGGCATAACTGAAATTCCTTTATGCTTTTCAAACTTCCTTGTAATGATGCCCTTGAGCTGGGGGGATGAATCTTTGATGCCCCCTTTTCGCCCTTTGACTTGCCAAATGCCATACTTTATCAAACACATTACCTTAAGCATTAAATTCCATGCCTCATGTCATTTCTCCACCTTGGCCACATGCAATGACCCCCGATTAATAAATATACCCGGGGACTTAAATTTATCAAAGACACATTGTTCATTGTCAATTAAAATAATAAATCATTAATCATGAATTATTATTAAATATTAATAAATGATAAATAATAAAGTATTATTATAAATCAAGTAATAAATGTTATATATTAATTATTATGTGTAAAATAATAATAAATGATAAATGATAAAATCATTTTTATACAATCTAGTAAATAATGAATATTATATATTAATCATAAATTGTTATTTGTAAAATAAATGATAAATAATAATCATTCTTATACATCAAGTGGATAATAAATAATAGATCATTAATCATAAAAATATGGGTAATAGAGGATAAATAATAATTATTATTATAAATCATGATTCTCTTAATAAAGCATACCCAATAATAAAATAGAAAAGATTAAAATATTAAAACATAATGGTTAAATGATAAAATAGCGAATAATGATAAGACATTAAATGATCCAAATGTATGATTTACGTAAAGATGGCTTAAAACATAGCAATTAAAAAACCCCAAACGTGACATTCGAAGGTCACGAACAATGACGCAAAACATATGAATAATGCGTCGGGCAAACACGAACGGGGTGGAAAAGGAGACAAGTGCAAGAATGCGAGGTCGAGGAAAAAACCAGTGAATACCACCGGCAACACAATCATGCACAGCTCGGAGTTTGCTCGCGTGTATCTCCGCACACAGGCGGACTAGTAGGAAAGAACGTCGCCGTTGCTGCACGCAAGGAAAGGAATCCAGTGCGGACGCCCAGAGCCTAGGACACGGGAAAGAGCGTCGCCGTTGCTGCACGCAAGGAAAGAAGTCCAGTGCGGATGCCCAGAGCCTAGGATACAGGAAAGAACAAAAGGTACGCCTATTTCCAGAATCCACAGAGAACTTTAATATTAAAAAAAGTTAAAGGCATGATTTCCTTAGTTGCGTTAAACGCTTTGTAGAGTTCAGAGGGAGATTCATAATAAATCTCTTAGAGGCAATATATATTGTAGAGGTTAACCATATGTATATGACAGAGATAGGGAAGCTTGGACAGAGGTGAGATCTCTGCTAGGTTTGAGAGCATTAATGAGTTCATTCATTAATAGAGATCCCATAGAGACCTTAGGCAGATATTACCTGGGTTGTCTTAACTGAGAAAGAGTTCTCATTAGAGGGTTGGGTCAATCCAGGTAAGATCAATCTAAGGATTGTTTTCATCTTGTATAGTTAGTAACCAATCAATGAGCATTTAATTGTTAAATATGTAGAATAACATAGTTTTACTACTTATATAATTGGCTCACATATTTATTTAGCTTGCATATTACGGAGCACTAACGTTTGTTTGCAGGTCTTAAACTTCAAATATACAACTTCCCCACTAGGGACATTACAGCACATATGAGATAGGTGGAAGAATTATCCTTTTGTGCCTTAGCCAAATTTCTAACATTCTATGTCCTTCGAGAGGTGGGTGCATTCTAGAGGGAGAGGAGGAATTTTCCAACACTTAACCAAATCTTCACTAGCTTGGGTCACCTCATGAAGTTGGGCACATTCTAGAGGGAGTCGAGGAATTTTTCAACACTTAACAAATTTCATCATTTCCAACCTTTCTGGAGATGGATGCATTTCAAGCTTGGGGAAGGAATTTTGAATGCCTTAGAAAAAAATCTTGTCTCCATATCTAAGGAATGTTTGGGTGCACATCATGCCTAGAGGAGGATTTTACACACTTAGCCATTTTTTGCAATTTATAGGACTCCATGCATGCCTCGACACATTTTGAGCCTAAAGGAGGATTTAAGCACACAAGGAGAATTCCTCCTTGCCTTGGGATTTGCGCCTAAGGAGTCACTCTTGGCACGGTAGGGCCCTAGAGGAGGATTTTAGGACAAAAGGATAATTCCTCCTCTTCAAATGATTTGCGCCCAAGGATAGATTCCTAGCACACTTGAGGCCTGGAGGAAGATTTTTGGAGAAAGGGCTTAATCCTCCTCTTCTTGGGATCTGTGCCCAAGAATAGTTCCTTGGTGATTTTGATTTTGAAGGAGAATTATGTAATGTCCCCTTTCTAGGTGACAGGAGAAGAGTAGTGGGATGGTCTATTATTTGGATCTCGTAGGCTGGCAGTGGTGGATAGAGACTCATGCAGGGTATTCAGTATCCGGAGTTGGCATTTCAGACAGTTTGAGGGCCATTGGGAGCAGTTCCTTGATTTTAGGGAGATTCCCTATTTTTTAGGAGGTTGTGGCAGTTCCCATATTGGAGGTTCCACGGGACCATGTCATGGTTTCAGTTTCAGGGAGTTTGGGTGTGCTTCCTAGTTTCTAGGAGCATCCTTAGATTTTAGGGATGGGATTGCCAGTTAGCTCAGCTTTTCCGACATTGGTCACAGATAGGTGACAAAGTTATATTCATGATTGTTTAGTTATTTTGGGCTATTATTGGATATCTGGAGATATTTCCTAAGTTAGCGATTAAATAAATTAAAATACAGCTATGTATTTAGTCATTTCGGAGTAATAAGGGGTTTCTGGCTTCATCGGGGTTGATATGCCTATGTGTTATAGCTCGTTGGAAAGGTCTTGAACTTTGCTACATGATTCTCACCTTCTGACGTCTTTTTGGATGCCTGAAGCTATTTATTTGCAATTTAGTGTTATTTTCCTATAGTTGACACCATAATTAGAAAATAACACTCTTTTCATAATGCGCCAACTTTACTCCCTTTTAGGGTTTGGCTTGGAAAGGAAAGGAGATATAAGGAGATGAAGACCAAATTGTTCAGGATTATCTTTTTACACAATCAAACTTATTTTTGCGAATTAGCTCTAAGTGGGCGATTCTTCATCTGGGACGCAAACCCCAAGATCTGGACTGGCTGGGATGTAGCCCTCAGCAGTTATTGGCATTGGATTCTTCAGCCAGAGTGCATTGTTGACAGAGATTGAGTACGCCATTCTTCATTGTGGATTCAGGTTGCAGCGTAAGGGTTTCAACATGGTAGATTGATTCTTCAGCTTGGGCCTGATCCTTGCAGCCTTAGGGCCACCATTTGCAGCAGGTACATCCCACGTGGAATGTAAGGAATGCATGTATTCAGCCTTAGAGGTATTCTTGATTCATGATCACTATTCACCTTTCAGTTTGGCATCATTGTTGGATGTAAGTTCCTTGGATCTGCATTGGAATTATTATTTGGTTTTACAAATCAGCAATCTGTCTGGTACAGCTTGTAGCAATTCTGAATTTGGCTGTATGTTCTTATTTATTTTCAGTCTCCTTTCATGTTTACTGTTCATTATTCATTACTTCTATTCTCTAAAACCATCAAAGGAATCACAGGAAGATATAGTTTATTAATTTAAAAACTACGGCGGATCAGCAAGGGGATCCATCAGGGATCTTTCAAATTCTCTAACAGCTAAAATTCGATCATCTACTTGCTTCATTCACTTTCCAAATTTGGAACTGGATGCTCTGGGTCTTTCTACAGTCAGTGCTTCACTTGTTGCCAAGGATAGACCTCAAAATAGACTTACTAAAAATAGTAAGTTCTTCCAAACACGCTATTCGAGCAAATGAGGACACAGTGAAACTTTATACTTACTGAGAATAGACACTGCTAAATATAGTAAGTTTGTTTAAACTCAAAATTAGGCCAATCAAGGCCACAGTGAAACTTACTAAGAATAGTAAGTTCATGAAAAATACCCAAATTTCACTAGGAGGTCCCTTGAAAGATTTTCTTTTCCACACTTTGGAAGAAATTCTTTCTTCTTGCCTTGTACTAACTTTCAGAATGCAAATTAGAGGCTGAGGAAGAATGTTGTCACTGGGAGAGAATCCTGACACTGCCACAAACTGCCTCCTTGAGTGCAAATAAGACCTCGAGGAGGATTTTGTTCTTGGGGACAAAATCCTGTTGATGTACTGAACTTCTTCCTTGGACGTGATTTAGGGGTGGAGGAGGAATTTTCCATGAACGCAAATCCACCTCTATGGAGGATTTTTCCCATACTTAGCCACACTTTGGCTATTCAATTTCATTCTAGGGGTGGAGGAGTAATTTTTATCATGAGTGCAAATCCACCTTTTTGAAAGATTTTTTTCCAGACAGCTAAATTTTGGTTGTTTCTCTTTCATTTCTTCATATCAATTCTTAGGGTTATCTTGACACTTAGCCAAATATCCATCACTCCATTACTCTACATATGCATTCTTTGTTGCAGCATTGCGATCTCTTCCTTGGGCGATGATATCATCCACTTAACAATGTCCCCTTCTCAACATTCAAAGTCTTGCTCCCCGCATGTACCTAAAAAGACAAGGAAACATGGTGAAGTAGAAGTATCAATCAAGTTCATAGTTAGCAAAATGCAAAGTTCGAAGGATAAAGCAATAACCACAATGCATTTCTCAATACATCAAAACCCTAATTCTTGACTTGACGACAATATTAAGACTGCATCCTGTCAAGGCTATATATTCCTTAAGAATCCATCCCCTACTTAGTCATTTCATTACTTTCAAAGATCAAGGTCCAAAGCGACAAGACCTTACAACTCATTCCTTAGGGTCGGAAGACGACACAAACTAAAAAAAAACTTGGTTTATTCAACGAAATGAGGGGGTCCCCATTTGCAATGGGACGATGTGTCTAAACATCACAACAGTTAATATCTTTAACAAAATCATTCAAATAATAGTTCATTGTTATTGTTGTCCATTTTTAGACTATAATTACTTTCTATTTTTCGAATATGTTCAATAAAATAACGATAGCATCATAGTGCTCTCAACTTAAGGTGATATGTCAATTTCTCTCAATCTCATTTCTCCAATTACACTAACATTTTTCACTAGAACAAGGAAGAGAACGTTGTGAGTTATTGTAATCTGTAACTTGCATGGATATGCAATTTATGATGATGAGTTTCAATGGCACTCATCATAAATTCACAACAATTATTAGCTAACTTTTATATTTGCATGATAATGCAATAATTTACTTTTTTCGTATTCAAATCTAACAGAAAAACTTTCCCAACATTTTATAGATTCATTTGATACATTTTATAACTATATTTTGCATTAAATTTGACATTTAGAAATTTAAAGTATTATTAAAGTTGTTGAGTTTTTGCCTGGTTGAAAATTTGAGGTCTGCAGAAACCAAGTTAAGTCCAAGTATGCAAATATGATTCTAACAAAGGAAGAAGTTAGTGAAAATACAGCTGACATCTCTTTTATAGATTACCAAAATAAAAAAACTAGTGAAACTACAGTTGACATCTCAGAAGAAAGCATAATTAGTGAAAATACAGCTAACACTTTCGCAGCATTTTATAGATCCATTTGATAAATTTTATTAATATATTTTGCATAAATTTATGTCTTATATGAAATTTAAGTTGTCAAGTTTTTTCCTAGCTGAAAATTTGAGGTCTACCAAGACTAAGTCCAGTCCAAGTATGCGAACTATGCTTCAGACAAAGGCAGAAATTAGTGAAAGGATAGTTTACATCTCCTTCAACACTATTGCAACTCAAAAATAGCTGCACAAAGGGGCTGAAAAATACTTGCAGACCTGCAAAAATATGAAAAGAATGCCTTGCTTTTTTGTGAGCAACAAAAAATGAATTGTTTTGAGATGCAATGGTGGAAGCATATGGTTCAACTCTTTCTTGCTTTAAAACAGGCCTTTGTTTAGTGGCTGGCCCGGGTAACTTGGGCACCACCACATTTTATGAATTTGGCGGTCTAACATAGCACACCTATATAAGAAATTCTATCTGCTTCATTAACATAGGCAGAGAATTTGGATGGTTTAGCCATCACCAAAGTGTACCACCCTTTTTTATGAATTTGGCCAACTAACATGGCATGCCTCTATGAGAAATTCCACCTTCTGCAAAAACATGGTGGAATTTGTTGCTGACTTGACCAATTTTAGTAGTAGGCAGAGACTTTGGATGGTTTAGCCATCACTAACATACATTGGTTAGCTGACTTTAGTAGACAAGGCATAGGCTTTGGATGGCTTAGCCATCACTAAAGTACAGTACGGAATTTTGATGTTGGCTCAACCAGCCTGGGCGCGTACATCATTAACTTCGTCCATCTTATTATGTATTGGTGGTAATCTCCTACAATTCAACCAGGTTAAAATTGTGCCACATAAATTATGCAAGGCAGAAATCTCAAGCACAATTGCTAGGTGAAAAAAATAGACCCTTGTGTCACTTTTCCCTTTACGTTGCTGTTTGAAACTAATCATACCTTAAGCCACGTTTTCCCTTTGGCAGAGATTCCATCCATTGTTGCCACCATTATATCCTTGGCAGAGATTTCACTTGGTTGAGCCACTATTAAAGTGCACTCAGGCAGGAAAACATCTGAAATTTGCTACCTTTTGTTAGAGTGAAACTTCATTTGACTTAAGCTAGATGAAGATGTATGCCCATGTTGCCATCTTTTCTTTAGGAGCACACCTTTGTGTCATTTAAGCCAATTTTCAATGCCAAATAGGAATAAGATACATAAATCACTCAAAGACACAGATATTCACTGATTCAACCAGCCTAGGCACACACAATTCTAACTTGTACCATATCCATATGCCAGTCTGAAACTAGAATGGTGGAGCCAAAGAAAAATTGTGCCCAAGTGGAATTCATCTTCAATGTTGCCACTTTTCCTTGAGGCAAAGCTTTAGATGGCTAAAACCATTTTCCAAAGATTGGAAGAGTTTTGAGGGCCTTTGCCACATGAGAAGTGCATCTGACTTAGACTGAGCCATTTTCATAATATTTCCTTATGCTTATGCCTTTCGTATCTTTTCCAACGTCATCATTTGCTTCTTTCTGGACATGTAGCAATCATTGTCACCCTACAAAAGCTTTAGTTGAAGCATATAGACCATGACAAGACAGTCTTGCAAACTAACCAAGCAGCCCACAATTGGCTTGGATATAATGATCAATTTGACAACCTAATTGATAAACAAAAAGAAATACAAATTTTGAGTTTCATACAAGTGCAATACTATTTGACCAAACTATTGCTTATCCGTATTGAATTGAATTGTTGCATTGTTTTTTTCTTTGATTGAGGATAATCATGACGAGAAGTTGATTGTAGTCAAAAATTAAGTGCCTCCTAGGTAATTAATGTAAAACAATGCCTATCTTTGATTATGATTTGATGAGTGCCTCTCTCTGCACTATAAAATTCTTCTTATTTCTTTTTTTCAGCTAATGCCTTTCAATTATCTTTTGTATTTTGTCATTTAGCCAAATGTCCAGAAGGGAACAATCTATAACATCCATGCTATTCCACATTCAAGATCATTGGAAAGACTAGTCAAAAGAACCCAATGAGATAAAAATATTTCCATGTAGTAAACCAACAGATCTGTAGGCATGCACACCTTGAACCTTTAATCCAAAAACTAATCAAAGTCTAGTGAATCCAGTACCAATAGCACAAACTTAGAATGGATACCGCCAAATGCATATTACATTCAACTGTCCCTGGGGACCAGGAACCAGTGTTGTGTTCATTATTCGCTCATAAACATATGTTCTAAAACGCTAAAACTGTTATGAAACAAAAGCCATCTGGAACAATGTAGTACGTGAAGAATGAAGGACAATCAAGTTCCTTTCAAAATATGTAAAGGCAATATGGAGGCATGCAAGCAAGCTATTGAGTTCACCCTCTCCTTCACCCAGTGGTTATTTTTTGACATTGAGATACCTTGTAGCCCTATAATAGAGTATCCATTTATCTTACATGATATATTAGTTATTAAGTGGTAAATTATATTGAAGGAAGCTATGTATTGTTAAATATAAAAAGTGATATTGGCTAAACCAAGATTTTGCAATAGGGTCTAATTATGGGCTTCAAAAATGGTGGCTTGCAGGAACGGAATACCTGAATGTTGAGGTACTATAGCTTTGTAGGACATAAATTTTGCATATTATTTTCAGTATTATTGGTTTTCAAGAATCAAGTAACATCTGGAGGTACCATGAGTGAATGCCTAGATAACACTAAGTGCAAATAGCAGATTTCAGATGATACGTATTAAACTCAATAAAATTGGCAGTGGCACACCACAAATATTACAAGAGTGAACTTTGACTACCTGCTTGTGAATATCTTTAGAAATTTTCTCTGAAGTGAGTGCTTGTATCCTTTTTGAAGGAAAATGCTTATGGAGTTCATAGCCATTGAAATTTGATGTTCCTAACTCATATTGTTTGGAAAAGAAAACATCTCACCCATAAATGGAAGGCCAGTCCTGTAACCCTTGGAATCAGTATTATAAGGATTTTTCTCTTATCACCATAACCACTAAAGGTCCACCCAGATAAGTACCCAACCAAATTTTTGATGCATATTTAAAGGACTATATGCACATGCATTAAATTAGATTTGATTTAGATCCCTTCCAAATTATCCTTTTCTCCTAACATTCCAAAAATGATAAATTATGTCTAAATATTGTGAATTATATGAACAACTAATTTTGTGAAATTGTGAAAGTAACAAGTGTGTCCTTGGCAAAACTCTTGACCAGGTTTACTTTTAATTTACCTTGTGCAAATTTGCCTAAATTTCAAGCTTATTAAAAGGTTGCGAACATGAAATTTGGTTTAACTAGAAAAATAAAATAGCAGCCAAGAGCCTTGGAGCAAACTAATGGCACCACAAAAGAGATACTCAAAACATTGCTATAGCTATCGACCAAAAAAGAAAACTTAAGATTCAATAGAAGAAATAAATACAAATATCAAAGAGCAGTTGCTAAGGAATATCACAATAGTTGATCAAAGAACCTTGAGAAATCTACTTTACAGTAAGCATAAATAGCAAAAATTATTATAAGGAACCATAAGCGATATCTAGTTTCAACAGGCAATCAACAACATCATCATGAAAAGAAGATAATGTCTAAAAATTATACTAGAAGGCCTTCAGAGGAAATGTTAAGATATAACTATGTCTTAATGTGTACAAGAATAAATTGTTTGTGAAATCAAAGACAGTCTAAGAAATTCATGGAAGCTCCCTCTCAAAAGAAAAATTTTCAAACATTTTCAAGTAACTTCACAGTAATTGGGAAACAATTATGTCAATACCTGGTTAGAATGAAGGTCTAATGTTCCTAGTGATGAAAGAGCTCCAAACTCCACAGGAATTGAAGATAAGAGATTATTTCTATAAAAAAAAACAAGTTACAACAAAACAAAATGAAACAACTAGTTAAAGTTGTGAAACAACAAATAACATGATCAATACTTGGTAAGATCTAAATTATCATTACAAAACTTAATATCCTTATTTTCTACATTTTGAAGCATCACCAAGTTACTAATCTTAACAATTGTGAGATAACAAACATTTGAGACAAAAGACAACATACATATGCATATAAGATTTTCTATATGCATATACACAAGATAATTCACACATATATTTTATATAACATATATGCATCTTTGTATATTTGAGAGTTGGCATAAATAGATGTGCATACAAACCAAACTAACCCTAGATAAAGTTCTGCAAGTGAAGAGCATCCAGCAAATGCTGACGGGATTGATGGAATCCCTGCAACAATTATATCCAACATATACCAAAATGTCACTATGGCTATGAAAGCCACTTCCAAGAACGATTACCAACTAACAAGCATCCAAATATGTTAATAGGTTTGTTATTAAGGAAACTACTTTGCTGCAAATTAAGTGAATATGGATAACAATAATTACATCGTTTACTTACGATTCTGATGAAGATCAAGACGGATAAGTCGTGAAAGTTTTCCAATTGATCCAGATATCTCAGTGAGATTGTTGTTGGCTGTATAAAGTAAATATTCAATTAATAATACAGGTAAATTGAAAGGCAGCAACATGTACTTAACTCACAGAAACAATGATGTATTTTAGTTATATTTTTCGTAAAAGCTTACATCTAGAATTGGCATAGCAAATAAGAAAAGTCATTGACAAGTACCAGCATTTATCTCTTTAAGTATAGTCCATGAGCACAACAAATGGTCAGGCAATACTGTGATCTTATTACCCTGAGTAATGTAAATACGAAAATCATTTGTTAATTTTCATCTATGATAAAATGACCCTCCTAAGCATTAGATGAATGGAGAACAGCTACAATTGATTTTAACAGCATATGGGAAACTACCCCATAAAAAACCATATCTCCAGTCAATAGTCAAATGATTCTTCCAAGCATGTACTAATGAGAAGAGCTATAAGTGATTCCAAACATAATAAGGGAAAGTAACCCACAAAATAACATACCTGCAGATCCAAGTTCACCAATTTTGAACAATGTACCAGCTCCCCTGGCAAAGCTGTTAGGTGATTGTTTGATGCCTGCATGGAAAAATTTATGATAGCAACAGTTCAACTTCTCAAGCTACAACTCCCTGATCAAAAGTGAAAATGCTTATGTATGAGCAGAAAATAAGTGCCGGTTGCAAGAGCAAAGAAACCCTTTCTTTAGTAATTATGGAGAGACAATTCCACACTAAAGCCAATGTATCATGTAAATATACTCCACATTTATAATCTCCCATGTGAACTTATAATTAGAAGTATACTAAAGCCAAAGCAGCAATAGCATACCATATTTGGGAGTTCATAAGAAACATTTTTTGAAAACATCCCTCCAATACGCAATTGACATGGGTATTATTTGAATAGAGTCACTCTCTTCTAAAATATGCAGAATAGAGAAAAAAATTTATAGGATGACTTAAGTTCAAATATACAAGCCAATTTGCAATACAAGCTACATAGACTACATTGAAATTATTCTGCCCATGGTCCTATCTGCTCAATTTTCACTAATGCTGCAAGAAAATCTAAACACTACCCTCTTTTCCTACCAGTCTTCATTGAAAATTCCACACATCCCTTTTCAAATGCTGTGAATAAGGAGATGTTAGCATCACAGCCAAGATCTCAAAATATTCTGGACGAATGACCATGTGGAAGGATACCTGGCTAGCATTGTCATAATTACAAAGGATTCTGTCAGACAGAAAGAAGGCTGACAAAATCAACCAAATTTGATATAGAGCCTTCTAGTCCCAATATACACAAATAATTGAAAGTGCATCTTGGATGAAAACCTGGCACTGTTGTCCAAGTAAACGTGAGAATAGAAGAAGATGACGCAACAGAAGTCCAGGAATGTAAAGTCAGAGGTGCAAGGAATTACCATTAGTTTCTAGTCCCCTGTACTGATTCTTTACTTGATTGTTTACGGCTTGTTCGGTGGTAAGGACATCGTCCAGAAGTTTAATGTAGCTTTTAAGATTCAGTTTATTTTCCTCAAGGCTGAGGGAGTTGAGCTCTAACAATCTATCAATTATGTTTAAGTGGGTAAACCTAATCATTGTACCTTGATTCAATGGTCAACTTTGCTAGAAAAGGAACTAGCAATGGCAATTTTACTTTGAAAGTTATTTTTTAATCAACTTGTGACCACATTAAAGATTTACAGATTATGAATATGCCTATGTTACACCAAGTTTCCAGGACATGGGCAGTAAGGGGGCAATGGGACGCAATTTGAGGATACATTTTTTGGAGGATGATTTAGGATAGCTTTTCAAAGATAGGAAATTTTTTAGAAATATAGGAAAATTTCAAACATTTTTTATTATAACATTGACAAGGCACACATTATAAACATTAAAGATCCTTAATAAATACATTAAATTTGAAATGAGAGTTCACGAAAGTCAAACAAATTAACAAAACTTAATTGATTTCATTGTCAATATATGTGATATGTATAGAAATGAGATCCTAGTGAGAAGAGAACAGGAAATACTGAGAGGGGGGGGAGGGGGGCAGAGGGGCAGGGGGGTTGAATCAGTATTTCAAGTTTTTAAATAATTTTTCAGAAAGAGATCAAACGAAACACGGAAAGATCAATAACACAAGTACACATGATTTCTTGTGGAAAACCCTTTCAAGTAAAAAACCATGGCATCAAGAATTCCATTTACTTCAAAACATGGGCTACAACCCAGATTACATGAGTGAGCTACAACTCACTATGAGTATTCAATTTCTGAGAGCACCAACTCTTTATAGCTAAAGCACCGACCTCTATAAGAGCACCAACTCTGAATAGATAAGGCACCAACCTTAACCAGAGCCCCCAACCCACAACCACTGAGGATTATATTTACTTTCAGATTACACACAGCACTTCGAAATGATAAAGCAGTACCCATTGAAATGTCATAGGCGATGCATTATCACTGTTCAGCAATATTCTTAAAAGACTTTATTCACCCACAAAGTTCCCTTTCAAATCTATCCTCCAGAGAATTTAACTTGCTTGAAGAACCTAGCACAGCACACATATCACACAGCTGTATATATATTTCAACCACAACACTTTTTCTTCTTTTTTGACAGCACACTACACCACTATATGTAATGTCCCCTTCTCATTGACGACCTTCCAGTGGTCCATTAGCCTATTCCTGAGACCCTTAGGCTAGGTGGAATGAAGAATGAGTGTCCAGCATTGATGAAACGAGGACTTACTATTTTTAGTAAGTCGGGGAATGGCCATTCTGATGATACTGTCCTCCTGAGCTCTCCATGCTTTGCCTCTGGACGCGAAGATCATGCTTTTCAGAGCACTAATTCTTGACTTACTATTTTTAGTAAGTGGCAGTGTGGCATAATTCTATTTTTGGCAGTGGACAAGGTTCTCATTCTGCAACAGTTCTATAGTCGTCCTGGCTCAGTTTCATCCTAGTTTTGATAATAATCAGTATGGGAGTCATATGTGATATAATTAAATATTATTTCTTTATCCTAAGGTTTAATATTTAATTAATCTGTTTAATTGCTACTGATTATCGAATTTGGGATTAATGTCTATATTTTTCCTAAGTTTTTGGCGAATTTCATGTTTATTAAAGAGATGTCGAAATATTTGAGAGAGATATTATTTTTATGACATCTCTAATATTTGCCAAAGTGTAACGTGGGTCCATGCCTTGGGCATGGAGTTTGACTTGTGGGAAATGGCGCCACACTTGGGGTCCACATACGGTGGAACAAAATGCAAATGAAAGGCGTTGAATTTGAAGGAATTTGCATTTGGGTTTGAGGTGTGTGAAGTTATAAATATGAGACTTGGGCTCCCATTTGCATCATCTTGAAAAATTGTAATGTTATGCTGCCGGTTTGGCGATAGAACTTGAGGCTTCGAAGTGCGTCTCCCTAGTGCTACCCGGTTTCGTACTTGAAATACAGTACCTATCTGTGCATTGTATTCTCTAAATTCTCAGAGTTTGCTTAGACATTTTTGGTGTTAAAATGATGTTGGAGACTTGCTGGTTTGCCTATGGCTGAAGTATCTTTTCACTCATACCTCTCTGTTGGAGCGACTGACGATTATGGGTATCATCTCCTTCTTTCTTCCCAGCATTGGCGATCAACTTTGTAAGTTTACAGCTTGTTTGATTTAGTTTTGAATTTATTGTGCCAAATCAAAATTCCTAAGTATGGCGTGGGTTTCTGATATCGCATTGGGATGCGTGCAAATTAAATAAGGGGTTGTTTGGGTTGTGACTTTAATTGGTTGTCATTGCATATGTTATAAGGTGGGTTTGGGACTGGTTTGAATTGATTCGGATGTAAAATGAGGGAGTTATGAGCATTTAGCATTTCCATAGGTTGTTGATTTGTAATTCCAGCCTACAGTTTGGATGTAGCAGAAATTCATTGTTCGTAATATTATAATCTGCATCACTCTTCTCATCTTATCTATATTTTTGTAATGTTGTTTCAATAGTACTGATCAATCATTCTTGCTGTCCTTATTTGTAATTCCCACTGCATAAGTGGAAGAGGCTGGCTTAGCCACCTTCTTGCTTTGAATTCAGTTTATGTACTCAGTCCTCCCACTGAATAAGTGGTCGAGTGATAAGTTTAATGCAATTGTCCTCCCGCTGAAATATGCGGTAGAGTGATTGAATTTCAGTTTCTTGTCATTTTCCCTTGGCTGGTTTACCACCATGAGTTTGGTTTCTATCCTGCTGGGTAAGCAGAAGGGGCTAGCTTGTTGCCCAGGCATTGTAATTTCAGTTTGATTTTTGGTGCTAAGGATCCCCGGAACACCGTATGCTCTCACCCTCCCAGATTGGGCTCTCGGTGAACAAAAGGTGGAAAGGTTCCCTTTCAACTCTAACCTTAACGGGTAGTGTGTTTGCTTGTAACTCTTATTGTAAAAAAAAAAAAAAAAAATTGCTGGGATATTACACTATCTCACACAAGCACCATGTAGAAAAGCTTTTCTATATAGAGACACGTTTTACTCTCAACATTTTTTTCACAAAACAAAAAGTCTTTTCTCTTATTCATCATCAACAACCCGATTCTAGCAGTGACATATCTCCTCTTTAAAAAAACGGATCACTCTTACTTCCACAATCTCACCAAGAAGTCACGAACTCTTCCAAAAAAAAACATACATCATACTCCCTCCTAAAACAAATAAACAAATCCATATTTTAGTCAAGAAGTCATAACAACAAAATCGCACTAGCCCTTGCATCTTCTCTTTTCTTAAAAACATTGCCATCAGTCACTCTTAAAAATAATTCCCCATCATAAAAAGATAAATGCCAACCTACAGCCACATGAATATCCTCAGGAAAGAAAATAACATCCAGCACAAACACCACGTAATTCGCTGTAATCAATGTTTTTAACAAAACTACATCAAATTCTTGATACCTTTTTTAAAACGTGACTTCAGCCAAAAAAAATTAATACCCACGATACAGCTTTTTCTTTTTTAAAAAACAAGGCAAGCTCCATGTATTATCAAAATGGAACTGAAAACTGACTCACAAAGAATCGAACTCAAAGTGTCTTGTCAAAAAAAAACTGTTACAAATAATCCATTCTTAATGGAAGCCACCACCAATAAGCATTAAGGAAAATGAATCCTTTTACCATAAAGAAGACCAACGCCAACAAGAAAACACAGGCTCCCACTCCCATTAAAAACGGATGACTCCTTTACATATGTGGTCAATATGAAAGAGAAATAATTGACACTTAGCTCAAGCTAACAAGCAACCAAGTAGCTCTAGCAAGCAATCAAGCACACAGGGAGCTCAACCAACTAGGCACACACTTAGCTCAAACTGACAAGAAACCAAGTCGCTCCAGCAAGCAACCAAGCACACAGGGACCTCAACCAACCAGCCACACAAGGAGCTCAACTAACCAGACACACAGGGAGCTCAACCAAAATTCATGATCAAACTCAAATAAGCCTTTGACATCAATATCAAATAATCCAACACCTAGGCCTATGAATGTTAACTAAGATCTCAAATCTCCATAACATAGCATTGGAACACAAATAGATTCAACTACAAGCTTGATAGGAGAGTTACATTTTCTTGCAATGGATTTGAGATTATGAAGTGTGTGTGAATGAACACAGTTACATGATAGGAAAATGATGACTTTCAGCAATAACAGTACATTACATAATAGAAATCTAACACAGTAAGCCAAATCTGGAAAGAGGGCATAGAAAGGAACCTGTAGCTGCAATCTAGAGGTGAAAGTGCCAGATACGGTTGGAGGGCACTCTAATCCAAGGGGTGTACAAACTAATAAATAGGTGCAAAAATATAATTAGGAGGGCTTGTAAGTTTGTTTCCCAAAAAAACAAAATCTAGAACTCACTATCACTATCTGTTCTACACTCTTGTAACCTCCTCCATTGCCGAATCTGGATGTGTTGTATAGGGGCTTGCCCATTTCAAATCCTGCATTGGTGCTCCCACCTCCACGACAGCAATGATTGAAGGAAAAAAGAGATTATCATCAGTAGGACAAAGGCTAAACAATAATGGAAATGCAATTGGAATGATTTTACCTTAAGAATGGAAATGGTGGTAATGCAATGTCCTATAAACAAGTCCTCAAGTGTTAATGCAACAACATGAAAAACACAACATAAAGAAATATTAAATCATACTTGAATGCTCGAATGATGTAGTTTGCTGCTTCTTGATTTCCTCTTGATTGAATTGGAGAAGAATATTGATTGCTTCTTTGAACTTAACTTTATGAATGATAGAAGATGTGATTTATATAGGGTTAACACGGTATTTTTGATTTAGGACGACATAAAATGATAAAGTACCAAAATTGAGACCAAAATTGAAATTGTAAAAACCGACACAATAGTTACAACTTTTGAGAATATTGGCGACACAAGGTTTTCGGACGCCCCAGTCCCACCAAAATAGGATCTTTGAAGGGAATCATGAGTGTTGGGATTTGTGATGCTAGATCTGGTCCTAACTTGAGTCTTTGACAACATTTAAATTTTGAGATTAACAATTAAGATTTAAAGTAGAATAGGACTTATATAGGCTTAAAATGAGACAGGGGAAAGCAGGCTAAAGTGGGTACCAAAAAGAGAGTGAAATTGTAAAGGGATGTGATTTATGACACTACAATATGATATATATTATATAAAATTTAAGAAATACAACAAAATACTCGAAGGCTGCAATTTTCAACTAAAAAATGACAAAAACATTGAAAATGTGTTGCTGTCCCTTATTGACATCTACTAACACTACATCAAAACCAAAGTCTAACCCAATGTCACTGTGAGGGGTTGTCTCATCCAATCCAAGCCACACCAATCTCTCTTGTGCCTCCCTATCATTTTGGATGGCCTCTTTGTGTTAGTTTTCATAATCAGATTAACCATAATAAACAGAAAACTAAAGTTGCACAGTAAAGCATACAAATAGAGGATCACACAACACAAAAGCTACCCTGGGAAAACCTCCCTCTTGGAGGAAAAACCCAGCAACAACAGATCCTCAGATCTAATTATTATTCTGAAAATGTAGATTCACTTACCCAGCTAGGGCACAATACAACAGCAGGAGATAATAGATAAGATCAGACTTATCTCAGTCCTTAGAATGCATGAAATCACAGTGCTGATTTGCAAGCCTTTACACAGAAATCCGTTGTCCTTTGATTGTGCTTCACTGCCCTTCAATGGTGGTTTGTTGTCCTTTAATTGTCTTCACAGTCATCTTCTTGTCTTTGCTGTCATGGAGAACAAGTTCGCTATCCTCGAGGTGTATTCATACTAGCACAGTAGATGATGTCCTCCTTCAGTCAGATTTCGCATTGTATATAGCAGAGGCAGCTTGCATATAACCTTCAATGAATTCACTGACCTTTAGGCAGAATCCTCATTAGATAAACAGTAGAGATGGTTCAATTGTATTCATAACTTTCAGATTTCGCATATGGAGGAGCAGAGATAGTTCGCTAATTGTGTGTGGTGTATGTGTCAAATGATACTTCATTTGCTTGCATTTATATATGATTAAACTCCCTTAATCACCCTCCAAGTTGGCTAGGAGGTTTTGGCGCCAAGGTTTATTTGAACCATATTTATTGCCGCCCAACTTGGGGCCTATATCCTTCACACACTACAAAGTAACGGTTATAGGGTCGGCCCTATAATGAGGTTTGCACGTTACATATTGGTGAAGCCCTATCCTTGGGCGCTGAGCTGGAGTATTACGCGTTTGGCAAAGATTAGAGGGCTCGGCCCTATTTAAGTTTCCGCGCCACCTAAATGAATAGGTGTGATTTACAAAGAAAAGGGCCCAGTCCTTTTGGATGGGTTCTAATGTTGCCTTGCGGCAATTAGAACCCATCTCCTATTTATTTTCACCCTAGTTACAAAACAACACTTTGGACTAAACATTCCAATATAAAGTTGGAATTTGTCGATATGTTGGACTCTAAAGATCCCTAAGTCGCAATGCACTATGCATGGCGATATGTTGGAATCTAAAGATCCCAAAGTCGCAATGCACTATGCATGGCCACCAATTGCTCTGCTCCTCTAGAGGTAAGCCTATTCCTCTTAATAGAGTGGATGAAGCTATATGCAAACTAATTTTTCTCTACAACAAAAGAACTGGCAACTTGTAAAAAGAGGTGAATAACAATATACCCAACTCTAGTGTATATTTGTGATGTGATGTCCACCATTCAATGAGGGCAACATAAGCTAATGTAGCTCTAGCTAAATTCACCTCTGGTTTGTTGAATGTTGGACCAGGTTAGTTAAGCCACTACATGCAAAGTAAATTGACTCCTCACTTGAATACATCTTTCAAAAAGTCTTCATTAATCCTTCTTTCACCTCTTCATCATCACAAGGAGGTAAGCCCCTAGCCTTTGGTGCATATCATTAAGAATTTAAATCAAAGGTCATCCTATGAAATAGGGTGCCCATCCTTGCAAGATAAGCATTACATTAAATGCAATAAATGATGGAATACCAAGAGACACCTATTGCGTCTTCCACGCTCCCACTTAGAAAAGCCTAGAGGTCACTCATTTGTCCATTCCCAAGTCATTAAATATCTTATTCTAGACGCCCATAAGTGAG
Source organism: Cryptomeria japonica (assembly GCF_030272615.1). NCBI lineage: Eukaryota > Viridiplantae > Streptophyta > Pinopsida > Cupressales > Cupressaceae > Cryptomeria > Cryptomeria japonica. Next base: position 723,615,180 of record NC_081413.1, on the reverse strand, counting down.
GAAAACAATATTAAATAATTGTGTTCACAACCCACTTTTATCATTGCTAGTGGAGCCCATCACCCCATATAAATGTATTACAAACAATAGTGAGAATTAAATGTTAAAAATTATTTTCCCAATACATCCTAAGAGCCTTAGGACACTTTCCAAGGATGTTGGAACCATGTCATAGGATTTACAAGGTAGATGGCAATTTAATTCTAACATTCTCCAATTTGACATCATACATCGTAAATACACCCATAGCCATCCATGTGCCATATGAATCATCACCATGCTCTCATGCTCAAACAAGACACCTACAAAAGCAACCATGACAACCACCATCAAGCAAAACAACTCCTCACATTGTCCAAAAGCCACATATAGAAGACAAATGAACATGCCAAGGTGAACCATATCAATTGTCACTAAAACCTACAACAATCTCTACATGAACATAAGCATCAAATCAAAATGATAACAAAGGCTCTAAGTAACTACCTGTTGTGACGTATTCACACATCACCCCATTGCAAATGGGGACCCCTGCTTTTTCCTTTCTAGGGTTTGTTTTCTAGGCCTTTAGGGTTTTGTCTATTAGCCTTTGCAGGATGAGTGTTGTCGAGGGGATCGTTGGATTGCAAGCTTTGCTTGAGCCAGGGTGAGTCCACAGGGCCCCCGAATTAGGGTTTCTTTGAGAGTCTTCCTTAGGGCCTAGTTTTGCTCTTGTTACTAATTGTGTCTTGCTTGGTGAGTGAGTATCATTCTTGAAGGTCCGAGCTAGGTCAAGTTGGTGAGTGATAAAGTTTGGAATGTCATCCTGATCTTTAAATGTCCTGAAATTTGGCTAAGTCTGGAATGTCCTGATCCTGAAATTTGACTAAGTCTGGAAAACTGAAGAATCCTCCAAAAACTAGATTTTGCAATATAACTCCTGGAGGTCCGAAACCACTCTCAAACATCCTGGAAGTATATATGGAATATAACTTAAAGTATAAGTGTATACTTAAATGTTATATTCCATAAAATAATCCTGACGAAGAGGCTAAAATGTCAAAATTCGCTCCTGACCCTTCCAAAGGGTCCAAAGCGAATTTCAATTTTCACTCCTGACCCTTCCAAAGGGTCCAGAGCGAAAATTCACCAAAGACTCAAGATCTCGCCTAAGTCAAAGAGTGGTCGAGCAAGTTTGCAAGGATATGGAACGAAATGGATCTAGGATCGAGTCTAAGACAAAGTCAAGTCAATTTGAAGGTGAATTGAGCCTAAAAAGTGAATTTCGCTCGACCCTTCCAAAGGGTCCAGAGCGAAATTCTTGAAAGCACTCATTTTCCCTCTAGCCAAAGTCAGGATCTTGGTGGAGATGCAAGAGAAAGGATCTATGTTTGCCTCTCAAAGAAAATTAGAGTTGAAAAAAGCAAGAATCAAGGTCAAATCATGATTTTTGCTCCTGACCCTTCCAAAGGGTCCAAAGCGAAAATCCTTGTACCTCTTATTTCCTTCTTTGTTTTGGCTAGGTGTTGGCGTGATGTAGGATAAATTGGTATGTTCTTGCCTTGGGAGGGAGTTGGACACTTTGAAAGATGAAGATTTTAGCCAAAAAGTGAATTTCGCTCCTAACCCTTCCAAAGGGTCCAGAGCGAAATTCATCATAAACTTCATTTGCTACCTTGGTTGACCTTGAAACCTTCTTCCTCAGGTGGAAAATGATCTAAGTTTGCTTCTTGAAGTGGTTTGAAGTTTGAAAAAAGAGTAATCTAGCCTAGAATGAGATTTTCGCTCCTGACCCTTCCAAAGGGTCCAGAGCGAAAATCTTCCTAAAGCTCATTTCCTCCCTAGTTTGACCAAATTTTGAGTTGCAAGGCATCTTGAAGGGAAGTGTGGACATGTTTGGACTTCGGAAATGTTTGAAAGCCTTGAAAAAATGAAGGATTCTAGCCAAGAAGGTGAATTTCGCTCCTGACCCTTCCAAAGGGTCCAGAGCGAAATTCCTTGCAAGCCTACCTTTTTGACCTTGCTTAGACCACAAACCTTGTCTCTTGGGTGAAGAATGATGTTTTGTTACCTTCCAGAGAAGATTGGAGTTGAAAAGATGAAGGATCAAGTCAAGAAGGAGATTTTCGCTCCTGACCCTTCCAAAGGGTCCAGAGCGAAAATCCTCCTAGACCTCATTTCTTTCCTTATTTGGCCAAATTTTGATGTCCAAGGTATGTTGAAAGAGAGAATGGGCATATTGAAACCCTTAAGGACGTTTGAAAGAGTTGAGGAATGAGTGCTTTAGCCAAGGAAGGAAATTTCGCTCCTGACCCTTCCAAAGGGTCTAGAGCGAAATTCCTTACAAGCCTATATTTTTTACCTTGCTTGAGCTTAAAACCTTGTTCCTAGGGCAAAGAGAGATGAGATTTTACCTTGCAATGAAGATTGGGTTTGAAAGAATGATGATTTTGGTCTAAAAAGTGAATTTCGCTCCTGACCCTTCCAAAGGGTCCAGAGCGAAATTGTGCAAAACCTATCTTTTCCCTCAAATTTATGCCAAGTCTAGTGTAAGTTAAGATTAGAGGTGTCTTTAGGCATGTCCTTGAATGGTCAATAATTATCAAGTTTGAAGGAATTAAGCCAAATGATGAAAATCGCTCCTGACCCTTCCAAAGGGTCCAGGGCAAAAATTCTTCAACCACCTATTTTCCCTTGCAAAATCAAGTCAAACTTGGGTTGGATGTGAGAGGGGAAGTGTTTTCTAGCCTTTTGAGGTAAATTCAACTTGAAATGATGGAAGAATGAGCCTAAATTAAGAAATTCGCTCCTAACCCTTCCAGAGGGTCCAGGGCGAATTTTCACCAAAACCACCTGTTGTGACGTTTTCACACATCGCCCCATTGCAAATGGGGACCCATGTTTTTTGCTCGTTTTCGCTTTGCTTTTTAGGGTTTTGGTTTGAATCCAGTCGGTTTTGGGAGCCTTTTGAATTTCCTTTTCTAGAATGCAAATTTTGAATGCAATGAATTCGCCAGAATGGTCTAATTTTCAATTGGAATGTTGATGCAGAGCTTAAATTTGACTAAGTGTTGAAGATGAAATGTGAATTTTTGTCCAATTGAATATTTTTGACCAAATTTTGACATTTTTGATTTTTGATCCTAGGCATCTCAAATGATTTGTTTTCGCCTTGTGAAGTGTTAAAATGTGTAAAATCATGTTATTTTGGCCTGTAGGAGCAAAATCGCTCCTGTCCCTCAGTGAAGGACCGGAGCTACAAATCCAATTTTGCTTTGTCCTTGCAGGATTTTAACGTCTTGACGATGTGAAAAGGTCCAAAGAGGTATATTTTATCAAATGAATATAACTTGAAGTGCTGTCGGGGAGATCAACAGGGTAGCAAGTCCGGCTTGAGTGAGGTCCTGATCCTGAAATTTGGCTAAGTCTGGAATGCCTTGATCCTGAAATTTGACTAAGTCTGGAAACTGAAAAAACCTCCAAAAACTAGATTTTGCAATATAACTCCTGGAGGTCTGAAACCACTCTCAAACATCCTGAAAGTATATATGGAATATAACTTAAAGTATAAGAAATGTCTCTTATACTTAAATGTTATATTCCATAAAAGTTATCCTGATAGAGAGTGCGAAAAGTCAAATTTCGCTCCCGTCCTTCACTAAGGATCCAGAGCGAATTTCGCTCCTGTCCCTCACTGGAGGACCAAGGCGATGCGCTCCTGTCCCTCACCAAGGGACCAGAGCGAAATTCTTCATAAGGTACGATCTGGGCAAAGATCAAGCAAATTTTATGTTCAAAGGCAAGAAAGGAGGTCAATCGAACCCGTTGAAGACAAATTGAAGATTATCAAACGTCAACAAAGGACCAAAATGCTTAAGTTCGCTCCTGTCCCTCAGGAAGGGACCAGAGCGATTTTTGTTGTAGATGATTTTCTCGCCAAATTTCAACCGATCTCAAGGCATGAATGAATGAAAGGAGGCATTGCGAATCCGTTGAATATAATTTTCGAAGGTGATGAAGTGAAATGAGGCCCACAAGAGCAAAATCGCTCCTGTCCCTCTCCAAGGGACCAGAGCGATGAGGTACGTCCCCTTTGTTTTCATAGTTTTGGCGCCAAATAAACAATTCAAATTTCCTTAAATGCTAAGTTCGATAAAATTGAAAATCTAACTTAATTAGCATTTAATATGGCATTGATCTTTTATTAATTATTTTTGCCTTTATTAAAATCGAAATTTGCAAATTAAAAAACGTAAGGCATTAATAATTAATTAATTAATTAATAAAAATCGAATTTGAAGCGCTACAAAGGGAGGTCGGCCTTGTCATTTTAATTTAAAAATCATTTTAAAAAGTGGTTTTATCTCCAAGTCGGCCTATATGGTAATTGTGGTGTGAGCGCTATAAAGGGAGGGTGGTGAAATCTTCATTTTCACATTATCATTCTTCATTCACATGCGATTTGAGAAGTGCGAAGTTGTATTCAAAGGAGCGAATTTCATTCCAAGCAAGGTGGTGCGAATCTTGAAGTTTCTATTGGTGCGAATTGTCAAAGGCATTGAAGATCACGTCAAGGACAACTCAAAAGGTGGCGAAATTCATATTTTGAAGAAAAGATCACGTTGAAGACTATCTATACGTCAATTTTGCCTAGGCAAATTTTTCTCATTTGCATTCTAGAGTTAGCTCTCTCCTGAGGTATGGCGATATTGGTTTTATTGTCTTGATTTTGAATTGTTCATCGTCATTTCCTTAATTTTGAATTTTGGAATTTTGTTTTGCCTTAGCTCAGTCTTTTTTAGGAAATGATTAATAAAGGACTTATCATTAAGTTTCCTAAAATTTGCTCTCTAATTTATGTTATGTATTGCAAAATCATGGTACTAATTCTGAAATGTTGTGTAGGCATCAAATGGAGATCTCTTCAAGGAAAATCAAGCCGGATCAAGGACGGTCTTCGCCAGGACGATCAAGCCAGGACAAGGGCGAACTCTTTCAATCCAGTGTTCCAAGGCGAGGTACATCATCTTCCTGCACATCAAGGACGCAAGGAGTTAGAACAAGGGCTCGTTGAAGAAGTAAATAGTTCCAGATGAATTAATTAAAGCAAGCTTCTCAACAACATCAAGTTGAATATCTACCAAGTTCCAAGTGTCAAATGAGGTGGCGTCCTAGTCATCATTTCTCCAATCAGTGAAGTCCATCTCAGCATGTCCAGATTCAATGTACTTAACTCATGGAAGGTGGCACAAACTCCGATGTACCTACCCCGGCTATCCATTGGTCGATTTTTCTAAAAGGGACATGTGTCCAAGCAATACAATTATTTCATTGGTCAAGCATTAAATGTTATGTAATGGTTGTAACAAACCCTAATTAGGGTTTTCATTGTAAAATCTTGGCCATTGATCTTGAATTGATCTAAGCCATCAAATTGTATTGTGGGCACTATATAAGCCCAGGCATTTCATTTGTAAAGGCTAATTAGCAATTGTTAGAGATAGTATGTAAATAGTTGAAAAGTAGTTAGTAGATAGAGAATAGAATAGGAGGACAAGGCAAGAAATTGTTGCCATTGATTGTAAACAAACTCCATTTTCATTGAAGTAATGGTGAAATATGTCGTTTTCTTGCAATTTGCATGGTTTCTTGTGGAGTCTTCAATCTTAGATGGTAGATAATTAGATGAATGGAGGAAATGTGATTGATTAATGGTGGAATTCGTACATCCATACTACTAGCAGTTTGTTGATTGCAAACTTGCCTTGCGTAGTCAACTGGATCATTCAGCCTAAGCTCAATTTCAATTTGTTGCCTCTTCATTGATATGCATCAACTTGGATGGTATCTATGCCTGCGGTGATGATTTGAACATCATAAAGATTCCCTTAGAAGATCGCACTAGTCTTGTGTAGATGTTCCATTGATGTCAAAACAAGACCTAGTTACAGTTTCATCAAAAATCAATCATTGCTCCTACATTCTTAGTGTTAGGATTAGATCCTCTCTTCACCCCCATCCTTTTTCCATTTTTTAATCTAAGTTAGTAAGAGCTTGTGTTCTAGCAAAGTAGATCGGAAATTCAATCACCAAATGTAAGTCCCCTTGTGATTCCAGCAAATCACATCATACCACTGGAGCTTGTCCACATGTAGAGACCCTACCAAAAGGAACCTTGGAGTCATCCTAACTGATCCTTCATGCGAATCTTCAGCAGTTAGAGGCTTTATTCAAGAGAGGATAAGATACCCTTAGGTATTTTATTCTGTGTATGATGGTGTACAAAATACACGTCAACACCACCTTTTTTCCAAATTTGTCACAAGACAATTGCAAACTAAAGTGAATTGGGATGGAAGAAGTCTTTAGCAGTAACTTCAAGTTGCTAGGAAACATTGAAATTGAAGGAATTGAGCCAAATCAAGAATTTCGCTCCTAACCCTTCCAAAGGGTCCATAGCGAAATTCTAAAATCCACCTTTTCCTCTCACATTTGTGCCAAGCCAGGCCTTGACAAAGATGATAGAAGCCCTTGAGATTATCTTTGAATGGATTTTTGTCTCCAAAAATGATAATTTTGGGCTAGAGGAAGAAATTCGCTCCTAACCCTTCCAAAGGATCCAGAGCGAAAATCTTAAAATCACCTATTTTCCTTGCAAGTCTAGTCAAACGTTAGGTTTTCATGGCTTGGATGGGTGCGAGGGGGCATGTTCTTGCCTTTTTGAAGTTAATTGATGTTGAAAAATGATGGAAATTAGCCCAAACCAAGGATTTCGCTCCCGACCCTTCCAAAGGGTCAAGAGCGAAAATCCTAGGATCACCTACTTTCTTTGCAAGACAAGTTAAAATTTTGATTTCTATAGCCTAGATAGGAGTGAGGCAATGTGTCCTTAGTCTTGGAGGTGAATTGAAGTTGAAAGGATGGAAGAACATGCTCAAAACTTGAAAATCGCTCCTAACCCTTCCAAAGGGTCCAGAGCGAAAAACACAAACCATCCTTTTCTCCAAATTTTGTGCTAAGTTAGGCCTGGACTAGGGTGAGAAAAACTATTTGGAATGCCTTGGAAAGATGTTTGACCATCAAAAGTGTGAATTTTGGGCTAAAATGCAAATTTCGCTCCTGACCCTTCCTGAGGGTCTAGGACGAAATTATTATAGGGCCTGTCCCTGGAAAGAATCTTGAACAAACTTCATTTTGATGTCTTCTTGTTCTTGATTTAAGGTATAAAATGCTATGTTAGAATAAATATATTATGCGTCCTTAATCATCTTTTGGTTTGTCTTGCAAATGAAAGAAGACCAAGCCAGGACAAGGACGACCTTTTCCAATCCGGTATCAACAAGGACGACCTCCTCCAATCCGGCATCAACAAGGACAACCTTCTCCAGTCCAGGATCATCAAGGACGACATCTTCCAGTCCAGCATTCCAATGAAAGGTACACCATCCATCCTGCACATCAAAGACAAAGGAGGTTAGAGCAAGGGTCCGTTGGAGAAGCAGACAATTTCAGAAGAGTTAGCTAAAGTTAGCTTCTCAGCATCATCAAATTGAATATCTACCAAGTTGCAAGTGTCAGACAAGGTGACGTCCCAGTCATCACTCCTCCAATCGGATTGGTCCACCTCAGCATGTCCAGATTCAATGTACCTGACTCATCAAAGATGGCACTAACTTCGATGTACCTACCTCGATTATCCATTGGTCGAATATTCCAGAGAAGACATGTCCAAATAACGCAATTATTTCATTGGCCAGAATTGAGTTGGTTGTAACAAACCCTAATTAGGGTTTTCATTGTAAAATCTCAGCCATTGATCTCAAATTGATCTGAGCCATTGAATTGTATTGAGGGCGCTATATAAGCCCTAGCTCCTCATTTGTAAAGGCTAATAGTTAGTCAATAGTTGATAGTAGGTGAATGGTTAGCTAATAGTGAATAGTCAGTTGATAGAATAGCAATTAGAGTAGAATAGCAACAGAAGGCAAAGATTGTTGCCAAGATGTTGTTGTAAAAGACTTGTAAAACTTCATTGAAGAAATGGTGAAATCTATGGGTCGATTCAACAATTTGCATGGTCTTTATACTTCTCAGATTTGATTTCATGTTATTAGATGAGTGGAAGAAATGTGTTTGATTGATGGTGAAATTTGTATATCCATACTACTAGCAGTTTGTTGATTGCAGACTTGCCTTGTGTAGTCAACTGGAATCATTCAGCTTAAGCTTAACTTCAACTGTCGCCTCTTCACTGATATGCATCAACCTAATGGTGTCTATGCTTATAGCGACAATTTGAACATCATAAAGCTTTCCTTCAAAGATCGCACTAACCTTGTGGAGATGGTCCTAGGATGTCAAAACAAGACTTAGTTAGAATTTCACCAAAGGTTATTCATTGCTCCTACATTCTTACTGTCAGAATTAGATCCTTTCCTCGCCCTCATCCTTTTTCTTTTTTTTCCAAAATCTAGGCCAATGAAATCTTGTGATTCCAACAAATCAGACGTTCAGGTCATCGAGGGTAAGTCCCCTTGTGATTCCAACAAAATCACATCATACCACAAAGAGCTTATCCACAAGTAGAGATCCTACATAACAAGAACCTTGAAGCTTCTCTGATTGATCCTTCTGCGATATCTTCAGCATTCGGGAGCTTTATTCAAGAGAGGATAAGGTACCTTTAGGTATTTTATTCTGTGTTTGGTCATGTACAAAATACACATCAACACTACCTTACCACCTGGAATAACAACCACAGGAAATTGCAATTCATCTACGCTAACCATACCTTAAAAAGGTATACCAACATAGATAAAACTTCTTGCCACTCATATTGTTGGTTGAAAATTTTGTACACTTGGGGAAATATAAAAAATTGTGGTTTCAACCACAGTGTGTGAGTATGATACTCTCCTAATTAAGGGAACGCTCCCCCTATCTATCTAATACTAAAACTAAAATAGGATGGAACAACAGTCCTTCTTCTTTTTTCAAGAAAGCCAATATCATTTTCTCTCCACAGAAAAGTGATAGCAATTTAACGTAAAACAGTAGTAACAACTTTTGAAATGAAATGAGAGAAAGAAAATGAAGTTTCCTGAAAGCACAAAGACTTCCGTCACTTCCTTCGAGACGAGACAGCAATATCAAGCTCAAAGTCTTGAATATGTGAAGTCCTATCTACCCTTTTCTATGCTAATGATATCAAGAACAAATTATAGCAACACAAAGTCTGAAATATTTTATTCCCTTCTACACAAGACAGCAAGAACTAGTATGAGCTCAAAGACTCAACTATTTCTTATCACAAAATCTTTTTCTAATTTCTTTCAAGAACAAGTGTAAGCACAAAGTCTTACAGCTCTTCCTAGAAGAATGTTTACTCTAATTTATATTAACCTCCAATACATGCAGCACAAAAACTGCAAAACAAATTCGATTAAGCTCTCTAAGAAACACTTGCAAGAAAGATAAGATGGAACACAAACTCAAGAATGTAGCACAAAGACTCAAAACTTGAGCAATCCTCTTTTATTCCTTTCAATTCTTCAATTTACACATAAAAGCTCAAAAACATCTTTGCTGCAAATTTGGCAGAGTTTTTGTTTGCTTTCTAAAGGATAAAAAATTACAATAGATCCCCTCAAGTATTTATAGGAGAGGAGTCATGAGAAAAACGTGGGAGGATCCTAACTAGCTTGAGAAATTTTCTCAACCACCAAGACTTTCAATAACTAACTACGACTTATTCATAGTTACAAGTCCTATTCTAAATTAACTTGTTACTCGTCTACTTGAAATTACAAAGGTGCAAGTAATGACTTGACTTTCAATTTACAAAATGTTTTTACAAGTAAACATGTCAAAAGAGAAACTACAACTAAGAGATTACTATTCTGAAAAAATGCAACTAAGTGTTGAAAAAACACTTAGGTTGCAGCATGTGAAGACATGAATCCTTTGAACTTTTGGATGATCATTTGCAACTCATCAAGATTCGGTTCATGGGTATTATTTGTCACGATCATGGTTTTCACAATAACATCACTACAACGAAGGATTGTGGCATTATTCTTCTCAAAGGAAGACTGAATTTCCTGCAAGAAGACTTGATAGGCAACCAAGGCTTGAATAGATGTAACTGAAAATGGTTCACTCTTCCACTCATGATGAATCTTCAACTATAGATCTCAGAGAACCCTTTCTTCTGATAATAACTCCCCATTGTGATCCATGATATTGCAAGAAGCTTTCTCACAATGAGAAACAATATCCTGAAATACTTCCAATCGCAATCTCATGGTATCATCAATGTCTTCAACAAGTGACTTGAGAACAAGGGCTTTGTTCTCCAAGAGCTCCTAGTATTCTAGTGTTGTGATGTATTCACACATCGCCCCATTGCAAATGGGGACCCCTGCTTTTGTTGCTTTCCGAGGTTTGTTTTCTAGGTCTTTTAGGGTTTTGCTTGTTAGCCTTTGCATGATGAGTGTTGCCAGAGGGCTCAATGGATAGCAGGCTCTACTCGAGCTAAGATGAGTCAGTAGATGAGTTTCTTTCCAGGTCTTCTTTAAGCTTGGTTTTGCTGGTGGTGTCCAGTTTGAGTTCGAGGAAGTTAGTGAGTGGTTGAGCAAATTTGGCTAAGACAAGGAAGGAATGAATCAAGGATCTAGCCTAGAACAAAGTCAAGCCAGTTTGAGGGTGAATCGAGCCAAGAATGTAAATTTCGCTCCTGACCCTTCCAAAGGGTCCTGAGTGAAATTCATATTTCCTCTATTTTGCTTCTTAGCTTGACCAAGTTAGGAACTTCTAAGGCATGGTTTGGTAGGTTTTGATACATATTTGCCTTGAAGAGGAATTTTTGGACCTCAAGATGATGAAAGCTAACCTCAAATGAGGATTTCACTCCTGACCCTTCCAAAGGGTCCAAAGCGAAATCCTCCCTTTTTGCCTTCCTTTGGCCTTAAAACCTAGTCTGACCTTGCCTGGACCCAGTTGAGTGATGGAATATCTTGATAGTGAAAGAAGGAAGTTGATTTGATCAAATTTGGTGGAGAATGAAGTGAACTTAAGTGAGAAGCTAGCCAAGAGTGGGATTTTCGCTACTGACCCTTCCAAAGGGTCCAGAGCGAAAAATCCCCTTAAACATCAAATTCTCACTTGTCAAGGCCAAGACCATAGCTTCCTTAGGCATAGAAAGGGCAATTTGATACGTTCTAGCCCTAGGGAGTGATTGATGGTGGATGAGATGAAGGATTTTGGTCAAAAATGAGAATTTCGCTCCTGACCCTTCCAAAGGGTCCAGAGCAAAATTCTTGAAAACTCTCATTTTTCCCTTGGCTAAAGTCAGGATCATGATGGAGATCCGTGAAGAAGGATCTATGTTTGCCTCTCAAAGAGAGTTGGAGTTGAAAAGGTCAAGAGTCAAGCCCAAAACATGATTTTTGCTCCTGACCCTTCCAAAGGATCCAAAGCGAAAATCTTGGTAGCTCTCATTTCCTTCCCAATTTTGGCTAAGTGTTGGTTTCTAGGGCATGGTGGGGGATGAATTGGTATGTTCTTGCCTTGAGATGGAGTTGATTGATTTTGAAGAACAAGATTTTGGCCTAAAGGAGAATTTTGCTCCTAACCCTTCTAAAGGGTCCAGAGCGAAATTCATCATAAACTTCATTTGCTACCTTGTTTGACTTTGAAACCTTCTTCCTCAGGTGGAAAATGATCTAAGTTTGCTTCTTGAAGTGGTTTGAAGTTTGAAAAGTGAGTAATCTAGCCTAGAATGAGATTTTCGCTCCTGACCCTTCCAAAGGGTCCAGAGCGAAAATCCTCTTAAAGCTCATTTCCTCCTAAGTTTGACCAAATTTTGATTTGCAAAGCATCTTGAAAGGAAGGATGGACGTGTTTGGACTTTGGAAATGTGTAAAAGATTTTTAAAAATGAAGGATTCTAGCCAAGAAGGAAATTTCGCTCCTGACCCTTCCAAAGGGTCCAGAGCGAAATTCCTTGCAAGCCTATTTTTTGACCTTGCTTAGACCACAAACCTTGTTCCTAGGGTGAAGAGAGATGAGATTTTATCTTGCAATGAAGTTTCAAGTTGAAAGAATGATGATTTTTGGTCAAGAATGAGATTTTCGCTCCTGACCCTTCCAAAGGGTCCAGAGCGAATTTTCTCAAAACCTATCTTTTCCCTCAAATTTATGCCAAATCTAGTGTGGGTCAAGATTAGAGGTGTCTTTAGGCATGTCCTTGAATGGTCAATAATTATAAAGTTTGAAGGAATTAAGCCAAATGATGAAAATCGCTCCTGACCCTTCCAAAGGGTCTAGGGCGAAAATTCTTCAAACACCTATTTTCCCTTGCAAAATCAAGTCAAACTTGGGTTGGACGTGAGAGGAGAAGTGTTTTCTAGCCTTTTGAGGTGAATGCAACTTGAAATGATGGAGGAATAAGCCTAAAAACTGATTTTCGCTCCTGACCCTTCCAAAGGGTCCAAAGCGAATTTTCTCTAAATCACCTTTTTTCCAAATTTTGTGCCAAGCCAAGTTCTAACTAGGGCGAGTTTTGATGGGAGAGGTCCTCAGGAATGACTTTGACTTAGCAATGATTATCAAACTTGAAGGAATTGAGCCAAAAAGTGATTTTCGCTCCTGACCCTTCCAAAGGGTCCTGAGCGAAAATTTCAAGTCCACCTACTTTCCTTGCAAGACAAGTTAAAATTTTGATTTTTATGGCCTAGAAAGGAGTGAGGCGAGGTGTCCTAAGTCCTGGAGGTGATTTCAAGTTGAAAGGATGGAGAAATAGCCCTAAAACAAGATTTTCGCTCCTAACCCTTCCAAAGGGTCCAGAGCGAAAATCCCAAAATCTACCTATCCCTTTCAAATTTGTGCTAAACCATGCCTAGACCAAGGTGAAAGATGCCCTTGAGATTGCCCTTGAGTTGATTGTTGTCTCCAGAAATGATGATTTTAGGCCAGAGGAGGAAATTCGCTCCTAACCCTTCCAAAGGGTCCAAGGTGAAAATCCTTCAATCACCTATTTTTCCTTGCAAAATCAAGTTAAATTTGGGTTGGATGAGAAAAGAGAGGGGTTTCCTTGCCTTGTGAAGTGATCTAAAGTTGAAATGATGGAGAAGTGAGCTACAAACAAGAAATTCGCTCCTGATCCTTCCAAAGGGTCCAGAGCGAAAAACTCTAAAACCACCTTTTTCCTCAAGATTTGAGTGAAGTCAGGGCTAAACAAGGGTGAAAGATACCATTTGGATCGCCTTGGATAGACTCTTGACCATCAAAGATGCATATTTTGAGCTAAAATTGGAATTTCGCTCCTGACCCTTCCAAAGGGTCCAAAGCGAAATTCTAGATAGGTCCTGTCCTTGGTTAGTTTTTTGAGCGAATTCTCCTTTTTGGGCCTTGTGAAAATCGAACCAATGTTGCCAAGTTGAGAAGTGGGTTCAATATGGGGGATTCCAGATGAAGTGAAGTGAAGAAAGTGAAATATAGTGTGAATAGGCAAGCAAAAAGTGAATTTCGCCCCTGACCCTTCCAAAGGGTCTAGAGCGAAATTCATCAAAGTCACTATTTACTCTGTGTCAAGACAAGATTTTGATTCCTAAGGCATGAAAAGACTGGAGAGAGGTTGTTTAAGCCTTGCAAGATGAGTTGAAGTGAAGGAAAACAAGCAAAGAGAGAAATTCGCTCCTGACCCTTCCAAAGGGTCCAAGGCGAAATTCTCCAAATCAACCATTTTTCCCTTGAGTGAAGCTAAAATGTTGATACCTATAGCATGGTTGAGGCTGGAGTGAGATATTCTTGCCTTATAGGGAGAATTGAAGTAAAGGAAGTGTAAAATAAAGCCTAAAGAAGGAATTTCGCTCCTGACCCTTCCAAAGGGTCCAGAGCGAAATTCTTATTATCACCTAATTTGCCCATGTGAGAAGCTAAAAGGATGGATCCCTAGACTTTGTTGGACTAAAACAAGCATATGCTCACCTTCCGGAGGATTTTGGAGTGAAAAAAATGGGGTAATTGAGGCCTAATCAAGAAAATCACTCCTGACCCTTCCAAAGGGTCCAGGGCGAAATCCTTAGGGAAGCCTATTCTTCGCCTTGTTTGGGCCAGGCAAAGTGCTGATTGTGAGGTAATGTTGAAAAAAGGTCTAAATTGGCCTCACTCCTCTAGTCGGATTGGTCCACCTCAGTGTGTCCAGATTCAATGTACCTGACTCATGGGAGATGGCACAAACTTCGATGTACCTACCCCGGTTATCCATTGGTCGAATATTTCAGAGAAGACATGTGTCCAAATAATGCAATTATTTCATTGGTCAGAATTGAGTTGGTTGTAACAAACCCTAATTAGGGTTTTCATTGTAAAATCTCGACCATTGATCTAAAATTGATCTGAGCCATTGAATTGTATTGAGAGCGCTATATAAGCCATGGCTCCTCATTTGTAAAGGCTAATAGTTAGTCAATGGTTAGCTAATAGACAATAGTGAGAAAATAGTTGAAAGTCTGTGAATAGGTAGTAGAATAGCAATTAGAGTAGACTAGGAAGAGAAGACAAGACATTGTTGCCTCAATTGTAAAGACTTCTTTTTCATTGAAGATATGGTGAAATATGTTGTTTTGTTGCAATATGCATGATCTCTTGTTGAATCTTCATTCTAGATGATAGATAATTAAATTGAATGAAAGAAGTTGTTGAATGCACCTGTGTGGAATCCGTCTAGTCCATACCACTAGCCTTCTATTGATTGTAAGTGCGCCCTGCATGGTCAACTGGCATAAAATGAGCTTAATCTTAAGTCGTACACATCTATTGTTCATGCATTATCTTGAATGGTGATCAGTGTCTGATTGCGTACGATTTGAACGTATTGGAAGCATCCCTTAGAAGATCGCACTGAGTTGGTGTTAGATTGCTCAAGCCTGATGGTGAGACCCAGCCTAGTAGGACTCCACCTAGTCGTTCATCCATCTTCTCGCATTCTAGGTAGTAGAGTAGACTTCCTGAATCCTGCATCTTTTGTCATTTGTTTGTCTTCCAGTTAGTTAATAGGACCTGTGATTCCAGCAAATCAGACATTTAGGTCATCAAGTGTAAGTCCCCTTGTGATTCCAGCAATATCACATCATACCACAAAGAGCTTATCCACGAGTAGAGAACCTACATACAAGAACCTTGGAGTTGCCTCGACTGATCCTTCGGCAAGATCTTCAACAGTCGGGAAACTTTGCTCAAGAGAGGATAAGGTACCTTTAGGTATTTTATTCTGTGTTCGCATGTGCATGAAAAACACATCAACATCTAGATATACAACCCTCGAAGGAATAACCTGATGTTCTAGAAGAGCACTCAATTTTTGTTTAGGGATTTTGAGCCAAGTTACCAAGCTATCTTCCACCTTTTCCAAGTTTTGTTTGAGAGCATCAGAAACTTGGTTCAATTGTTCTTCGATGGTCTTCAATTTGACCATGATTTGGAAAACCTCCCTCAAAACTTGTGCACATAAATCATGAAGCTGATCTACCCAAGATTCCAATGCTTGTACCTTTAGAGCAGCTCTCTCAACTCCCTAAATTGATTACTCCCTTCACCAACAGGTTTTGTGATTTTATGAACAGCTGCAACAAGTTGCCTATTCTCCTCTTCTAGCTTGTCTTTCTTCCCTAGAAGCTCATAATTTGATGAGAATTTGAGGGTTATTCCATATTCAAAAGCCCAATTCGAGAATCTCCACGATGTGAATGCCGAGCCATTGTCGCAAACCAGCGCATAAGGACATCCAAACCTTGTGATGATGTTTTCCTCCAGGAATTTGATTACAGCTTCAGTAATGCATACTTTGAGCGCTTGTGCCTCTGACCATCTGGTACAATAATCAGTTGCAGTGATGATATACTTGTGTTGTGCTGCTGATGCGGGGTTGATGACGCCAATAAAATCCATTCCCCATTTGGCAAATGGCCTTGCTTCAATCACTGGATTCAGCGGCATAGCAGGATTTCTTTCTCTGAAGGCTGCAACTTGGCATGTGTGGCAAGTCCTGATATGATTAAACGTGTCTTTGAAAAGTGTAGGCCAGTAATATCCTGCTCTCAGGATCTGATGAGCTGTAGCGAGGTTGGCTCCATGTCCGGTCCCAAACTTGGAATGAAAATGCTCAATTATTTGTTTGGCCTCATCTTTGCCAACACACCTCAGATATATTCCTTCGTGATTTCTGCGATATAGAACAGATCCTTGAAGCATATAATGTTGACACTTTATTCTTAGTGCTCTTTTCTGCGTGGGTGTCATGCGAGCAGGACATTTGTTGTTAAGTAAGTATGTCACAATATCTTTGTACCATTCATCGGGGGTGACATCGTCTAATTCATAAACTTGCTGGATTAATCCAGGTCCATCAATTGCCAGCGTCTGTGCCAAAGCCTGTCCTCGAACAAGTTTCATAGGCTGGATTTCAATATCAAATTCTTGGATAATGGCGACCCACTTGCCTCTTCTTTCTCCTAGTTCATTTTGCATGAGGAGAGTCTTGACTGCTGCATCTGGTACTATTGCATAGATCTTAGCTCTTAAGAGGTAATGTCTGAATTTTTTAACGGCCTTTACCAGTGCATATGCTTGTTTCTCAATGTTGGGATATCTGAGTTCTGCATCTTTCAGCGGGGTGCTCATGAATGCAATTGGATTCTCGTCCTTTTCTTCACTTCTCTGGGTGAGAATAGCAGCACAAGTGTAGTCAGAAGTGAAGGAATATAGATAGAAGGGTTTGAGGTAATCAGGACTGATCAATACTGGCGCTTCTGCGATTGCCGTCTTTATCTCCTCGAATGCCCTTTTGGCCTGTGGTGACCATTCAATCTTTGCGTCCTTCTTCAGCATCTCATTCAAGGGTCTGACTATCTCAGCAAATCCGGTAATGAATTTTCTGACAAAGTTGATCTTGCCGAAAAATGATTTGAGTTCCTTCTTACTAGCCGGCAAATTGATAGTGGATATAGCTTTCACTCTTTCAGGATCGATGGAGATTCCTCTTTCTGAAATGACATGTCCCAAAAGTTTTCCTTCTGTTACCCCAAATATGCATTTCTTCGGGTTGAGAGATACACCATATCTTCTGCACCTTTGGAAGACTCTTCTTAAGTCATCCACATGATCTTCTCTTTGCCTGGAGAAAACTGTGATGTCATCCATATATATAATAATGCATTTTCCAATTAAGTCCCTGAAAGCGATGTCCATGGCTCTCTGGAATGTGGCCCCGGCATTGCTAAGTCCAAAAGGCATTCTTTTCTATGCAAATGTTCCCCACTTGGTGGTAAACGCGGTCTTTAGCCGATCTTCTGGCTCGACCAAAACTTGGTTATATCCTGAATATCCATCCAGAAAAGACATCATTTGCGACCCGTTCACAATCTACAACACTTCATCCAGTGATGGTAGCGGATAATTGTCCTTTTCTGAAGCCCGGTTGAGATTTCTGAAATCAACGCACAATCTAATTTCTCCACTCTTCTTTCTGACAGGAACCAAGTTGGCGACCCACGTCGAATGTCTTACCGGGAAGATGATCTTGGCTAAGAGCAGCTTCTTAACTTCTTGATATATCAGGGGTTCCAATAAAGGATTAACTGGCCTTTGTCTCTGCCTAAATGGTTTGCTTCCTGGCTTCAAAGGGATTGTGTGAGTGATAATTGCAATGTCATAAGTCTTGAGATCTTCATAACTCCATGCGATAACATCTGGGAAATCTCTCATATTTTTCAGGATTCCATTTCTTTCTGGTGCGGTGCAGGACTTTCCAATAAACACATTCTTAACTTGCGTGCCATCCCCTACGTTGATTGTGTCGCACATGTTTCCTTCCATACGGTGGTTTTTCATCTCTTTCAATTTGTCAGGATCAAAAATTCTTTCTAACTCTACCATCCCTTTTGGAATAGTGTTTGTCTTTAGATTCAAAACTCCTTCAGCATCAAATTCTGCTTCTCCCACTTCTTCTTCATCAATTATCTAGGCTAGGAAGACATTTGTGTTGGTTAAGAAATCCAGTATGTGCTTGTCGTCTTCGAAAACTTGAAAATTGGTGATGTTATCTGGGACCGAAGGGACTGATGTTAACTCAACTGTGAACTTCTTCAATCCTTCCATTGCCAATGGTATCAAAGAGCTAGCGGCTTGTGCAAGGGAATTAGCCACTTGATTTTGATGCCTATATATAGAATTGATGTTGAAGGCTTCAAAACTCTCAATGAGGTCCCCGACTCGATTTCTGTATCTGGTCAACCTTTTGTCATGGCAAACATACTGCCTCCTGATCTGCCTTATAGCTATTTCTGAATCTCCATACACTTGCAGTATTTTTGCTTTCTTTTTGATAGCCATCAATAACCCATGAATCAAGGATTCATATTCAGCTACGTTGTTGGTGCAAGGAAATTGTAATCTGTGAGCGGCAAGGTAGGTTTCTCCTGTCGGGCTAATCAATTCGTAGCCTGCTCCAAATCCTTGTTTGGATTTAGATCCATCAAACCTTAATGTCCATATTGCGTCTTCTTGATCAGTCTCGCTTTCAGTTGATGTGTCGGATAGAGTTTCGTCTCCTGAGGAGCTATCAACTTCTGAATCTTGAATTTCTCCTATAATCAATGTCTGCGGGGCTCTTTTGTACACTTGTTCTAATGCAGTCCGGCATAAAGCGCAAGACAACTCTAAATGGACGGCATTATGTATCCTACACCAATTCGGGAGAAGCAAATCTCGAACGGATGCCAAGTTACCAAGTTGCACACTTTGCTGTGTGTTTTTATGTACGAACTTTCTGAAATTTTCAAACATTCCGTCATTTTCTTGGTCGGATCCTTGGTCACTTTCTACGACAATTTCTGTAGATTCTATCACTTCTTGCTGGCCATCTTTTTCTTGTATGTTCTATATCATCAGGACCTCATCAGATTTAGGTTTGTATGTCCCTAAATCTGATTCTAAGAACAGGACTTCATTGTCTTCCCCATACTCGGTTATCATAAGTCTCAATCATGGAGTGTTGTCGATCTTGATTTGATTTGGGACTCCTCTCCATGGTAGCCACATGTGTGCAAAATCAGTTGACACATACCCATTCAATTTTCGTGACCAATCTCTACTCAGGAGCATCCCATATGAATCAGGAATATCCACGACTGATATGTCTATGAAATTCTGAACCCTTGGATCTGCAGCTAATTGCATATGGATATTGTTCAACTCTCCCATCACTGGAACTTTTGTCTTGTCAAGCTGAGTGACCTTTCTTTTGGTAGGGGCAGGAGTTATTCCTAGTCTCTGACAGACAGCCAGGGGCATCACATTGCTGGAAGCTCCTGAGTCATAAAGGCAATTATGTAGTAATTTCCCAAAAATTCTAACTGACAGCAGGAACGGGGCCTGTTCATCTTTTCCTTGGGAAAGGGCTGAAGAATCCCCACTGTGTTCTTGATGTTTCACTTCATTGACCTTCGGATTGTCATCCTTTACTAGACCCTCCTCTTTTGAGTGATTTGTCTTGTTTGGAGATTTCCCTTTCTTGACCACATCCTTCTTAACTGCAACTTCCTTTTCTGGAAGAGTCTGACTAATGGTGAGGGTTTCTTTGATGGCAGGTTGAGTTTTCTTAGTCTCGCCCCTTTTGAGCAACATTTTTCCTTCCAACATGTCTTCTTTTTTGGCTGGGAAGGTTATGGTCTGGACCATGCATTTGTCTTGTTCAGATTGCCCTTTGTTATCGGCTTCCTCTTGGGTCATATTGATGGTAGCTTGAGCTTTGTTGGCCGAGTCCTGAACACTTGACCTTACTGTACTAGACTCACTTAAGCTATTGATCACCGCATCTTTGATTTCTGAGATCTTGAGTAACTCATAGAGTGGTAGACTAACTTTAACTTTCTTGAGTTCTTCTAACACCAATGTGGCCAATCTTTTCATTTCATTGCCCATGGGAGGTGCAATATTCTTTTGCCTGTATCCTTGCGTGTGTTGTGGATATTCTGGATTGTTACTGGCTTGTGGATCCGGAGGAGTAGAGAAATTGTTCGGAGGGATCGATGTAGTTAGGGGTTCTTGATTTCTCTGATTTCTATGATAAACCCTTTGGTTCACACCTCCTGAAGACTGGTGGAATACTTCCTTTATCCCTTCAACTAGGACACTGTTGTTCAAAGGTGGAAAATAATACTCTAAGTCTTCAATGGGTCCATTTGCAGATGCAGGTGGGAACTGGGAACCTGGAGGTACCATCGGTCCATTAGCAGATTCTGGTGGAAACCTCCCATTTTGAGCCTGATTATCTTCTTCTTGTGAATACTTGCAAGTTTCCACAATCATGGCTTGATCGTATCGCGTGGTTGGGACCATTTCGTATCCTGTCGTGGGTGGATTTTCAAGTGGATCATTGCTATGCATCTCCTGCTGGAATATGTCGGCCGCGATCTTGAATTCAGGTCACTGCAACTCCGAATGCTGGTTTGTACTATGAAGTCTACACCAACTGGACAAGGCCGCCTCTGCTAGAAACACTTTACTGGTAGAATGATTTTCTTGATTCTGAGAATTTGGTGGGTTATCTAGTGGCGTCTACACCACTAGATATCGCGTGGTTGGGACCATTTCGTATCCTGTCGTGGGTGGATTTTCAAGTGGATCATTGCTATGCATCTCCTGCTGGAATATGTCGGCCGCGATCTTGAATTCAGGTCACTGCAACTCCGAATGCTGGTTTATACTATGGAGTCTACACCAACTGGACAAGGCCGCCTCTGCTAGAAACACTTTACTGGTAGAATGATTTTCTTGATTCTGAGAATTTGCTGGGTTATCTAGTGGCGTCACCACATTTCCATTATTGGGAGCCGTATTCCATGGTCTCCTCTGAAAGCCTTGGTTATTATTTCCTTGATAATTATTTCTGAAACCTTGATTGTTATTCCCTTGGAAATTTTGATTATTCGTATGTTGACCATGATTGACCCTCTGCATGCTTTGGAGTTGATTATTCTAGTTCCTCAGATGAGTTAATCGGTTGACAGCTTCTTGACTTGTTCAATCAACTCTTTCATTTCATCCTTTTCTTCCTGTGTTCTTGATGAGTTTGTTGCATTTTGCAGGTACACAGGTTGTGCTGGTGGAGCTTGTGAAATAGGAACTCCAGGATGAAGGACCAACTGGTTTGTTGGCTGTACGCTCGGATATGTTGCTTGTGGAATTGGATTCATAACTGGAGTCTGGTTGGCCAACGCCATTCCAACTGTTTGCATTTGATTTGGTGTTGCGACAGGTCCCATGTGTAGTAGTGGCCCAATAATATTCTGTCCCATGTGCTTACTAACTTCAATAGCCTTTGCATATGCTGCGTTTAAGTCATTCGGGATAGGATGTGTCCTTACGAACATAGCAGTGAGATGGTCTAAAGCCCCATAGTAGATTTCCCTTGGGTCCGCAATGAGGTAAGGATGTCGTAACATTGTATATGCGCGGTGAAACCTGTTGTTGAAAGAAGTGATTGGCTCATGTTCTCTCCTTCGAACTTCAACAAATTGTCTATACAGCTCAGCTGGTGTGGTTGGTATACCAAACTTTGCAATAAATGCATCTTTCATCGCGTCCCAAGTCCTGATTGACCCTATAGGCAAGTGGACGAACCAAAAGTATGCTTCTTCTCCCAATGAGTAAGGAAAAAGCCTACATGCTACATCTCCATACTCGATTCGTCTATTACGAAGAAGATCTTCGAACATCTTGATATGATCCTCCGCTGTGCGATTGAAATCACTGACATTGAACTTGGAACAGAAGTGCTCTGGATTATTTGGCATGTCATGATAGACTGCAAATTCCAAGGGTGATGGGTTGTTGATTAGCCAGGTTGCGCCGTTAAGCACATGAGGAGGAGGAGGAGGCGAAGGAGCATTGTGAGCCATCGTGCTTCTTGAGGCTTGGAAGCTTGACAAGAGGTTTGATGAACTAGCTTGGCTTGTTGTTTGAGTGTTGCCTATCTCCAAATTAGGTTGCACTACTTGATTCAATCCCTCATGTGGCAACACCATCGTGATTCATGGTCATGTTTGAAACGTATTCCTATTTAATTCTTCGGATTTCGGATGTTCAACCCTCCTTCTAGCGCCAATTCTGTTGACCTCAATATCTTTTGATGTTTCTCGGGCGAGAAAGAACCAATGCGATCCAGCGTGAAGTTTTGTCTTGCGGAGATTATTGTAGGTTCCTTTGATTGCGAAGCTCTCTAGCTGCGACTCTTCGGTGTTCTTCAGCCCTATCTTCTTCTTGTTCCAAGATGATTCTCACTCCGTTATACTCAGCTTCACTTCTCCTTACGTTCCACGCTAGGTGATTCAATCCTGAAACAATATCCTCTTGAGTGTTGCCTATCTCCAAATTAGGTTGCACTACTTGATTCAATCCCTCATGTGGCAACACCATCGTGATTCATGGTCATGTTTGAAACGTATTCCTCTTTAATTCTTCGGATTTCGGATGTTCAGCCCTCCTTCTAGCGCCAATTCTGTTGACGTGTATTTTGTACACAATCATACACAGAATAAAATACCCAAGAGTACCTTATCCTCTCTTGAATAAAGCCTCTGATTGCTGAAGATGTCGCAAAAAAGGATCAATCGGGGTGACTCCAATGTTCTTTTATCTAGGGTCTCTACGTGTGGATAAGCACCAGTGGCCGTTGTGAATGTTGTTTCATCAAGGGGCCTTACGTCATCTGAGCTGCAGGAACAAGACTTCTCTAAACTAACACGTTCTCAAAAAAAGATCAAAAGGTAGAGCTTGCAAGGGATAAATTCTAATCTAATCCTAAGAATGACTCAATGTAGGCTAGACTTGGTAAGATTCTACCAATTTCAATATTGCCATGAAATAACAACTCAACTGAAATTGATGCGATCTTCTAAGGTAACAAATGATCTTTCAATTCATCAAGGATCATAGACACTACCACAAAGGCACATATCCAAAGTTCAATGATGATTGAAGGTTTAAGTAATTCAAGTCTCTCCAGTTGACCACACAAGGCACTCCTACAATCAGTAAAAAGCTAGTGGTTTGGAACGTGAATCCCACCAAAGATCAAGCCCAACACTTAGTCCTTCAAACTTAAATACTACTTTGACTGAGAATGATTCAAGAAAGTAAACAACCATGAAGATAGCCACAAGAATTGCAATAAAACACCATAACTTCAATATTTTATTGATCTCAAAGCCATCATAAACAACAATTGCTTGAAGTTCTTTCTTCAAAACTCAATCTTGCTAAAATAACTTTCTTCTCCAAAAACTCTAATTGCAAATCCTCTAATCTCTCTATTTTCTAATCTCAAAATGAAAATGAGTGAGGGTATATATAGCATCCTCAATTACAATGAACGGCCCAGATCAAAAGAAGATCAACGGCTGAGATTCTGACACCTAAACCCTAATTAGGGTTTTATTACAAAAGTTCCCCTTTTATTGAACAATATTAAATGCATAGCCAAATATTTAATTGGCACAAAAATCTAGGAAACATAGACCAATGATAATTAAGGTGCCATGTCATCTATAACAACCTCTCTTCTAGAACCTTATTCCCTTTACAATGCTCTTTCTTAGCATATGCAATGAATCTAGACACGATTCTTTCAATCTCAGCAATTGGAATCTCGGGAAGATTCCTCATTCGCTCCTCCAAGTGGATGACTTGATCGAAAGCCTTGAGAAGAGCCGCGTCCCATCCAAGTTCAAGTTCTTTGATCTTCTCAATCAGGAGCATGGTAGCAAACATTTGATCTCGTTGCTCATCTGTGATAACATTCTCATCTTTGCAAAAGATGACCTTGACTCTTTCTTCTAATTCTTGAAGATCCACATCTGTCTCAACCTCGATCCTCCTGCCGAGAATAGTACATAATATTTCGAACACCTTGTCTTGGATCGGATGGATGATCTCCTCAACTTGATTGCATTTGTTACTGATATCCTCAAAAAGAACTTCCTTCATCTGGAGTAAAGTTGACCATTGGAGTAAACTATGGGATCCTCCATCCATTATCTTCTCTTGTGTTAGGATCTTCCTTGATGTTTGTCTGATTACTTGCAGGACAGGAATGATAACATCTCTAGTATGAGCGAAAGTAGCTACAGTTATCATTAGGTTGTGGATGATCTCAAGAACCTGAATAGCTCGGTGGATGGTCTGCATCATTCTTGTTGCAAATTCAACAGCAACTCTATGGGATTTGTCAATCAAGGAGCTCATAAGCTGGACCAAACTCTTGACTCTTTCCGCCTCACCAACTGATTCAATGGGAAGTGCCTGCACAGGAGATACTGCTGGATCCTGACGCCCCAAAGGCTGATTGAGATGGCTAAAGTAGCCTCTCCATGCACCGACCTCTCTCTCAAGCTTTCTATTTTTCTCCATTTCTTCCCTAAGCTTGTCTTTTAGTGCTTCAAACGAATCGGTTGCCTCATCCAATGTTTGCTCAGTCGTGAGTGGACCAAGCTCAAATGTTTCTACATCATATTCTTCTGCGAGGATTTCACCTTCATACTTGTCCACTGCTGGTGTAGCTATCTGCAATTTCCTGGATCCTGTCTCATCTCTAATCATCTTGGACATCTTAGTGGCTTTCTTCTTTTCTGTCACTTCCTGAGAATTTCCAACAAGGCTTTCTAAATCAATCACATTATCTTCGTCCTCAATCACAATCACCCTTGTTAGTCTCTCCTTCAACCAATCTGGAATGGCAGACCTCGTCTCCCTAACTTGTATTTCTTTAGGCAAAGTCTCTTCTTCTCGGAGGGGAGATGTCACTTCGTCATCATTCTTGTCTTCATGTAGCTCATTGACTTGGAGAGATCGACTTGATGAACGTTGAGGTGCCTGTCCTTCTTCATGTTTATTGTTCTGTACCATTGATTCCATAGATTCCTCCACTTCAAGTGTCCTCTTCTCTTGTCAAGAAGATGTGCCGAATGAACGATCTCGATTGGCCTCTTGCTTCTTCTTGGAGGATTCTTTTTTCTCAGGTCTCTCCTTCCTCTTTGAGCCTCTAGGATGGGGATTACCTTCACTTGTGCTTCGAAGGTTACCTTCACTTGTGTTTCTGGGATGAGGATTGCCTTCACTTACACTGGTTCCTCCTTCCCCTGGCCTTTCCTCCAAAGTGAAAGTCATTTGTATGTTCTGTTCTCTCAACTTTTGATGTTGCACATCAACCCATCTGCGAGTACAAGACAGAACTGGAGCCATCAAAACATCTAGATCCAAAACCTCAGGTTCGTTCCAATCTATCCTCACTGCTTTGTTTTCTCGGTCATAAGATGATTGGAGATGTCTGCCACTGTCCTGAGCTTGATCGGCCACTCTGTAAATTTTGCATTTCCTGATGAAATCTAAAGGCAATCTGGAATGCATCTTTCTTTTTACTTCAAAATCATCTGAGAGATTCATCCAAAAATCTTCTACCTGAGATTCATGTTTGTATTTTCTACCGACTGTCTCCTCTATATACCCATAAGGATCAAAACTCTCTCTTAAGGCAAAGAATGAAAATGAATATAAGGCCAACTCCCTTTCTGCATCATCCATGGCTGGAACATTAGGACATACCTCAACTGAATTTCCTAGTATGATAGGCACAGGAATTCCATTTCCATGCCGGTGTCTAAATGCCTTCGCATAAGTTGCCAATTGTCTCGTCACCTCAAGTAACACTATTCTGTCTGTCGGATATCTCGGCAACATGTAGGGAGGTGAAGGACATCCATGAACTCTGATATATGTAAACTTCTGGAATTGGATGAACCAAGCACCATACCTCTTTACAAACTCTTGTGTGTCTTGAGATAGCCGATTGTGAATCCCGCCTTGCAATGTCCTGGTGATGTTCATCGTGAAGGTATCATTGACTAACTTGTAGTCACTTCTTGGTGGATGATATAAAAGAACATTGGAGTCACCCTGATTGATCCTTTTTTGCGACATCTTCAGCAATCAGAGGCTTTATTCAAGAGAGGATAAGGTACCCTTGGGTATTTTATTCTGTGTATGATTGTGTACAAAATACACGTCAACAAAAGGGCATGAAGATTCTTTCATAAACTCCTCAAAGCTAGAAGTAGAGGTATCAATCTCTGACAAATGAATGCATGCAAGAGTATCCTTGAAGATTTCTAGCAAACTCTCTTGTTGATGATCAAGAGGTGGCTCAACTGCTGAATTGGGAATGACATTTTGAGGGGAGTCGTCTGCTACTGTGTCAGGAGGAGATAGAGGCAGCTCCATGGGAACTGAGGAGGGAATCTCATGAGATGACTCCAAAGCTAGTGACTTAGGAGCATCATCTGATTGTTGTCCTTCTTCTAGATCATCAGGATCAATCACATGAATGTGAAGTTGGGATTTTTCCTTCCCACGAACCGTTGCCTCCTCGGGAGGAAGCACCATTGCCCGACTAACCCGCAACTTGATCCTTGTGCCCGAAGATGATGCACCTTTCTTGTTATCTATTTGAATCTTAGACTTACGCCCGAGGGGTCCTATAGAATCATCTTCTTTTCCAACCTTGATCTTGATGAGCCTAACACCATTACCTTTGAGCCAAGTGTTGGTGTTAGCTAGGATGGGCTGAAATCTCTCAAGAATGGAAGTGCATTCTTTGTGTGACCACTGGATTAAAGGAAGTGGGCCTTCATCAACTCTTTGTGAGACATACTCTGGATCAAGCACATTTCCATCATCAATCATCCCTTGCGGAATGTCCACCAGGTTCAAATCAATAGCCTGCTCAAGGGTGAGCCTATAGTAATCCATCTTAAGAACCTCCTTTTCTGTACAGAGATCACCTAGATATCTTCTATGTGATGCACATGTATGAGGACTTTTTGATTCTCTCCTTCATACCTCAATACTCAAAATCTGCCCTTGAATTAAACCTTTTGAGTTTTATCTCCTACATCTCGATCTCCATAGCTTTGGCTTTGGTGGATGTGATGAGGGAGTACCAGCCAATCTTTAATGGGAGTCCTACAAAATCATGAAGCTCCAAGCAAATGATTAATACTCAAAACAAAAGAGAACCAACAACACCTCACCAAAGACTCAAGAGTCCTCCATGGCAAACCAAGATATCATCTCCAAACCACATCAAGATAACCATCCACCATTAAATGATGAATCCATATCACTACCAAATGCTTTCTAGGCATCGTGATAACCATCTCCTAACTAAAAATCTTGCGTGACCCCAACACGACCAAAGAACTCAACCAAGAGCTCCCAAAGGGGAGAGTCAAACCACAATATCCAAAACAAGAAGATACAAAAATTACATCCTTTGTCAATAGAACCAAATATGTCAAATTGTCACTGCAATTAAAGGCTAAATCCAAGAGCTCCACATGACACCAATACCCATTGCAAAGATTCATCCAACTTCTAATCAAAGTTTGTTCATGGCTCGCAACATATTGCAACAACTTAGAACCAAAATCTTGAAACAAAGAAGATAGAACACATTATGAAATTACATAAAGCTCCCACTGAAAGTGATGTCAAGTTATAAGTGGCATCATGAACAATATCATTACCAAAACTCCACTATGAGTGAACAAAGCTTCTCATGCACCATAATCTACTACTAAGATTCAAATGAACAACTATATCAGATACTCCTAGAAAATCCTTTTCTCACTGCAATCAAAATACCAATATAATAATGGTGACCAATAACAAGGCCTACCAAACCGAATCCTCGTCAAACAATTTACAAGATTAGCACATATGCAACATCTCAAAGAAGAAATACATAATTAGTGCTGCAATTTAAAATAACTGAAAGTTTCAACCTCACATCAATATCATTCATAATAGAGACAATCAGGCACTAGATATTGATTTCCAAGACTCAAACACCTGAATCAAAGCTAGATCCAATTTGCCAAACAAACCTACATAGATGTAACCATAGATCAATAAGAACCTTCCAAGCAGCCATGCAAATCTATATATGTCTCCATCCAAAATACCTTGAACAAAGTCTTTACCATAGATCTACATACCACAAATTATAGTTAACATGTAAAACCTACAAAACCATATCTATAAATCTGAAATCCACCTAAGCATTCAAAAATTAACATCATACATCTCATTTGAACAATGGAATAAGCACAAATCTACAAACCCAACGACTGAAAACAAGAGATCGCTGCAACATAATAGGGAAGGAAAGTTGTCTAAGAGCTTAACCATATGAAACATATCAACTCAACAACTCACAAAGCGTTCAGTGGCTTATCTTCCAGTGCTTTTATTTAACCATGGGCTAAAACCATGAACCCAACATAAGCACTCCAATTTCTCGACTAAATAGTCAGTGTTTCTCCTAACCAAGATGTCAATACCCATCTGACATGAACACCTTTTTACTACACATGACCACAAAGTAAAGGAACAAAACCACCAAACAAGAGAATATACACATATTATCAAACAAAAGCTCCAGGGTACCAAAACATAACAAACTCCATGTAGATCCACAATCCTGAGTTTTCAATACCCAACATAGATCACATTGATAATATCCATGGTTTCCAATCTCACAAATTTGTTAAACAAAGCTAACTCATAAAGCATTCATTGCATTCCCAAAAGCCTTTCAACAACCTTTAATTCCTTCTAAAATATAAGCTTACCAAACTAAGAAAACAGAAATAGAGGAATACCCAAAACCAGTAACCTTCAGCTCTAATACCAAACGTTGGTAAATAAACAAGTTCAATACCAAAGATTGTGAAGGTCAATCTATATCCAATGAATTAATCAAAGGATGAAATACAAGCTTAGATAGCTACAAAATGAAAATCTGAAACTCATATACAAATCCAAAAATAAAATTGCCTTAATGTAGAAAACCATGATGATCCTTCTTTATGATGCCAAAAAACAACCTATATAGCAAACTTAATAAACCTATCTTATGTGAACTTATAACAGCAATAAATAATGATTATCATCAGCATAAGATAGAAGCAATAAGACATAAATGAGCAACATAAGTTCAACACATAACACAAGATTTACATGGAGAAACCCTTGCAAGAAAAACTCCACTAAGACAAGAGGACAAGCTTGCATTACCAACAATAAATGTGCTTATGTTACAATCAAATCAATTCTCCTCCTTGCCTCCATCATAGTGGCACCTATATACATGTGAATAACCTCCTTGTGTCTCCCATTTGTCCTTGTTCCTACAAAGAAACTCTACATTCAACTATTCTACCTCACACTAATTCTACACCCAAAAGGCTGAATTTATAAAATGGCAATAGCTCCAAAACCACCAATAAATATGTCCAAAGAAGCCTCTCCATTCCTCACAAACACAACCCTTGCAATTCCTCCACAAAACTCGAAAAGGCACCGGTTTGGGCTACAATACTTTCTCTCCAACTTGGGTGCCCATTTTTGCAAGATAGACATTACATTAAATGCAATAGATAATGGAATATCAAGAGACATGTTGCCTCTTCCAAGCTCCTACTTGGAGAAGCCCATAGGTCACTCATTTGTCCACTTCTCAAGTCATTAAATATCTTATTCCAAACGTCCATAAGTGGGAGAAACAATATTAAATAATTCTGTTCACAACCCACTTTTACCACTACTAGTGGAACCCATCACCCCTTATAAATATATTACAAACAATAGTGAGAATTAAATATTACAAATTATTTTTCCAATACATCCTAAGTGCCTTGGGACACTTTTCAAGGATGTTGGAACCGTGTCATAGGATTTAGAATGTAGATGGCACCTTTATCCTAAGACTTCTCTCAATGCATTGATTTAATGATTAATATTTTTAATTTATACTTGATTGAATCATTGATTTTTGTTTCTTTTTCAAGTGGCACCGTGTTCATCAAATCAATTGATGCTTCAAGACATGCCAAAAATTGTCACATACCTTTGTGAGGCTTTAGAGAAAGTCCTAGTTGAGGTGGGTGAAGAGAATGTGGTGCAAGTGGTGATTGATAATGCAGCAAATGATGTTGTTGAAGGTAGACTAGTTGATGGATAGGCACTCAACATAATTTTTTACTCCATGTGCTGCCCATTGCCTCTTTCTCATAGTGGAGGATATTGGCAAGCTTCCATGGATCAAAATTTGTGTGGATTCAGCGAAAAATATTTGTAAATTTGTATACAATCACACGAGTCCTTAGCCTAATGAGAGTTGACTCATCCTGGCATAACTAGATTTACTACTAATTTCATCACATTGCAATCCTTGATTCAGTCAAAGGTAGCTTTGAGGTGTATGTTTGTTGATGAGGAGTGGACTTCCTCATCCTATGCTACAACTACTGCAAGGATTGATATGACAAATTGCATTTTTTATGAGCCAAGTTTTTGGGTACTGTTGACGTGTATTTTGTACACAGAATAAAATACCCAAAGGCATCTTATCTTCTCTTGAATAAAGTCTCTAACTGCTGAAGATATCGCAAGAAGGATCAGTTAGGATGACTCCAATGTTCTTTTTGGTAGGGTCTCTACGTGTGGATAAGCACCAGTGGTCGTTGTGATTGCTGTGTCATCAAGGGGCCTTACGTTTCCGAAGAATTTTCTAAACTAAACAAGCTCTCAAAAATATCAAAAGAGCAGGGTTTGCAAGAGGTCTAATCTAGTCTAACCCTAAGAATGACTCAATGCGGACGAGACTTGGTGAGATTCTACCAACTTCAATATTGCCATAAATTAACAACTCAATTGAAATTGATGCGATCTTCTAAGGTAACAAATGATTTTTCAATACATCAAAGATCAAGGACACTACCACGAAGGTACATATCCAAGATACAACAACGATTGAAGGTTTAAGCGATTCAAATATCTCCAGTCGACCACGCAAGGCGTTCCTACAATCAGCAAGAAGCTAGTGGTTTGGAAAGTGAATCCTACCAAAGATCAAGTCCAACACTTTGTCCTTCGAATTAACACACTACTTTGATTGAGAATGATTCAAGAAAATGAACAACCATGAAGATAACCACGAGAATTGCAATAAAACACCATAACTTCAATATTTTATTGATCTCAAAACCATCATGTACAACAATTGTTTGAATTCATTCTTCAAAGCTCAATCTTGCTACAAAAACAACTTGCTTCTAATCTCTCTAATTTCTCCTTAATCTCTAATTTTTCTAGTTACAAAATGAAAAGAAATGAGGGTATAAATAGCATCCTCAATTACAATGAACGGTCCAGATCGAAAGAAGATCAATGGCCAAGATTATGACACCTAAACCCTAATTAGGGTTTATTACAAATAGCCCCCTTTTTATTGAACAATATTAAATGCATAGCCAAATATTAAATTTGGCACAAAAATCTGGGAGACATAGACCAATGACAATTAAGGTGCCATGTCATCTATAACAACCTCTCATCTAGAATCTTATTCCCTTTCCAATGCTCTTTTTTAGCATATGTAATGAATCTTGATACGATTCCTTCGATCTCAGCAATTGGAATCTCGGGAAGATTCCTCATTCTTTCTTCTAAGTGGATGACCTAATCAAATGCCTTGAGAAGAGCAGCGTCCCATCCAGGTTCAAGTTCTTTAGTCTTCTCAATCAGGAGCATGGTAGCGAACATCTGGTCCCGTTGCTCATCTGTGATAACATTAGCATCCTTGCAAAAGATGACCTTGACTCTATCCTCCAATTCCTGCAAATCCACATCTGTCTCAACCTCGATCCTCCTGCCAAGAATGGTACGTAGTACCTCAAATACTCTGTCCTGGATCGGGTGGATAACCTCCTCAACATGATTACACCTGGTACTGATGTCCTCGAAGAGAACTTCCTTCATCTGGAGTAAGGTTGACCACTGAAGCAAACTATGAGGTCCTCCATCCATTATCTTTTCCTGTGCTAGGACCTTCCTTGATGTTTGTCTGATTACTTGTAAGACAGGGATGATAACATCTTTAGTATGAGCAAAAGCGGCTACCGTTATCATCAAGTTGTGGATGATCTCAAGAACCTGGATAGCCCTATGAATGGTCTGCATCATCCTTGTTGCAAATTCCATGGCAACTGTATGAGATTTGTCAATCCATGAGCTCATAAGCTGGACCAAACTCCTAACTCTCTCTGCCTCACCAATTGATTGAAAGGGAAGTGCCTGTACGGGTGATCTTGCTGGATCCTGACGTCCCAAAGGTTGATTGAGATGGCTGAAATATGTTCTCCATGCACCGACCTCTCTCTCAAGCTTTCTATTTTTCTCCATTTCTTCTCTAAGCTTGTCTTTCAATGCCTCAAATGAATCAGTGGCATCATCTAGTGTCTGCTCGGTTGTGAGTGGACCAAGCTCAAATGTCTCTACATCATATTCTTCTGCAAGGATTTCACCTTCATACTTGTCCACGGCAGGTGTAGCTATCTGCAATTTTCTGGATCCAGTCTCATCTCTAATCATCTTGGACATCTTAGTGGCCTTCCTCTACTCTGTCACTTCCTGGGAATGTCCGACAAGGCTCTCCAAATCAATCACATTGTCCTCGTCCTCGATCACAATTACCTTCGTTCGTCTTTCCTTTAACCAATCTGGGATGGCTGATCTTGTTTCTTTAACTTGTATTTCCTTAAGCAATTCTTCTTCTCTGGGAGGAGATGTTACTTCATTATCTTCCCTATCTTCATGCAACTCATTATCCTGGAGAGATCCCCCTGGTGACCTTCGAGGTGCCTGTCCTTCTTTATCATTCTGTACCATTGATTCCATAGACTCCTCTATCTCAAATGTCCTCTTCTCTTGCCGAGAAGATGTACCGGATGAACGATCTCGGTTGGCCTCTTGCTTCTTCTTGGAAGATTCTCTTTTCTCAGGTTTCTCTTTCCTCTTCGAGCCTCTTGGAAGGAGATTGCCTTCACTTGCGCTTCGAAGGTTGCCTTCGCTTGCATTTCTAGGATTAGGATTGCCTTCGCTTACACTTGCTCCACCTTCAGTTGGTCTCTCCTCCAAGGTGAAAGTCATAGCTATGCCCTGTTCTCTCAACTTCTGATGCTGCACATCAACCCATCTGCGAGTACAAGACAAGTCTGGAGCCATCAAAGCATCAAGATCCACAACCTCGGGCTCATTCCAATCTAACCTCACTGTTTTGCTTTCTCGATCATAGGATGATTGGAGATGTCTGCCACTATCCTGAGCTTGGTCGGCCACTCTGTAAATCTTGCATTTCCTGATGAAATCCAAAGGCAATCTAGAATGCATCTTTCTTTCAAATTCAAGATCATCTAAGAGATTCATCATAAAATCTTCTATCTGAAACTCATGCTTATATTTCCTACCGATTGTCTCCTCTATATATCCATGTGGATCAAAGCTTTCTCTCAAGGCAAAGAATGAAAATGAATACAAAGCTAACTCCTTCTCTGCGTCATCCATGGCTAGAGCATTAGGACATACCTCAACTGAATTGCCTAATATGATAGGTACAGGAACTCCATTTCCATGTCTGTGTCTGAATGCCTTCGCATAAGCTGCCAACTGTCTTGTTACCTCAAGTAACACTATTCTGTCTGTCGGATATCTCGGCAACATGTATGGAGGTGAACGACATCCATGAACTCTAATATAAGTAAATTTCGGAAATTGGATAAACCAAGCACCGTACCTCTTTACTAGCTCTTGTGCATCCTGAGATAGTCTATTGTGAATCCCGCCTTGCAATGTCCTGGTGATGTTCATCGTGAAGGTATCGTTAACTAACTTGTAGTTGCTTCCTGGTGGATGATGCAAGTGAACATAGGAATCACAAACTCTGACCTCGCCGGGTCCTCCTCCAATCACTCCTCTGTGAGCTAGTCCTGCGTACTCAAAGCTCCTGATCAAGGCATATATGACGTATGAACTCATGTGGAAGGATTTGGTAGCCTTCAGTCTCCTTAATTGTACATCCAAGCAATGGCTAATCATTCTAGCCCAATGAATTGTTCCTTTTCCCTAAACTATCACTTGGATGAAGTAGAACATCCACTTCTCAAAGTAGAAGGCTTGAGGGGCTCCTGTGACTCGGTTGAGCATTGTTATCAAATCTCTGTACTCCTCCTGGAAATCGATCCTATGTGGTGTGTTCGGGATCTTGCTTAGGCGAGGACGACTCTTGAGTAGCCAATTCTTGTTGATGATGCTTAGGCAAGCATCTGGATCATCTTCGTACATGGACCTGGCTCCTTCTATGCTTTTGTAGACCATATCTTTGTGCTCTGGAAGATGGAAAGCCTCACTTATAGCCTCCTCTGAAAGATAAGCTAAAGTGTTTCCCTCCTTGGACACGATCGTTCTGAACTGTGGATCATAATGACGAGCACACTCGATCATCAACTCATGGCACTGAACTGCTGGAGGGAAGCCGGCCGCCTTAATGATGCCACTTTCAATTATCCTCCTGGCGACAGGTGATGGCTTGCCAATGTAAGGGACCTCTCGAAACTTCTTCATACTGAAGTTGCCCAAGTTGGTATCTCCAATGTTGCTCCACTTAGACACGATCTTGGTCTCCAGTTCTTCGTTCTTTTGATCTTCCTTCATAAGAGCTGGACGACTGGTGGATGCTCCCGTCTTCGGGGTCGCCATTGTAATACCTACACAACATTTCATAATAAGTAATAGATTTTGCAATGTATAACTATAGATTAGAGATTAAATTTAGGAAACTTCATGATAAATCTTTGAGTTATCATTTCCTAAACACGACTGAGCTACTGAAATTTCAAAATTTCAAAATTCAAAATTTAAACTTGAGGCTAGGACGATCAAAATTCAAAATTAAGACAAGGGAAGACTTCGCCATACCTCACTTGAGAACTAACTCTAAAATGCAAAATTAAGAAATTCGCCCAGGCAAAAATCGATGTTTGATGATTTCAACGTGATCTTCCTCAAGCGAACGTCATCCTTAGCAACTTCGCCACCTTTGGGGGGGGGTCTTCAATCGAGATGATGGCAAGTTCGCTCCCCTTGAAACCAAGTTCGCACTCTCTTTTAATGGAAATTTCGCACCTTCTTCAATGAAATTCGTACTTCCTCCTTGTCTTCTCCAACTCGCATGCAAAGGATGATTAAATGATGTTTTAAAATGCAATAACTCACCCCTCCTTTATAGGCGCTTGCCGTCTCAATCCCCTCTAGGCCGACTTTGTAAATAAAGCAATTAAAACAAAATTTAAAATAAAAAAAATAAGGCCGACTTTTGTTAAAATATAGAAAATAAAAACCCAAGCGCCCAAATTTATTTTTTTTTATTTAAAATTAATAATTAATTAAAAATGCCTTCATAATTAATTAATTCGATTTTTTAAAGGCAAAAATAATTAATTAAATGTTTTGCGCAATTTTTAAATGCCAATTTTAATTAAATATTTCAAATTTTATCGATTTTTTAGCATTTAATATACTTTGAAAATTATTGGCGCCAAAACATGAGAGGTATAGGTACAAACCATATCGCTCTGGTCCGTGACTGAGGGACAGGAGCGAACTTCATTTTGGCCTTGGTTTTCTCGCCTTTTACGTTCAAAATCACATCCCTTACGTTGAAACTGGCAATTTAAACAGGAATCTTGAACTTGATTGATTTAATGTCGTAAATGAATGCCCTTTATGATCATTATCGCCCTGGTCCCTGACTGAGGGACAGGAGCGAACTTTAGTCTCTAGCTCAAATTTGCGATTTTTTAAACATTGACTCCTTGTCTGTTACCTTTCAAATGACGTTTTCAACCTTGTGTGACTTTGATTTGAGGTGATCCTTTGGAAAGAATGATGGATTTTATGAATATCACCCTGGTCCTTGACTGGAGGACAGGAGCGAATTTGCCTCTTTGCTCAAGTTGATCACTTTTTGACGTTTGGTTTCTTGCATATCATCTTCTCAAGAACATTTTTGACCTTGTGCGACCTTGTACGACCTTGGCTTGACGTGGTTTTTGAAAGAAATGGCCAATGTAGTGAATATCGCCCTGGTCCTTGCCTGAAGGACAGGAGCGATCTTTTATGTCTTGGGCTCATTCTTGTTCCTATCAACTCGCAATTGTCTTCACAGTGTAAAATGATGTCCTTTACTCCTTCTTGAACACTTGAAACGAACATGGCCTTCAAAATTTAGGCACACCTAGAGATTTCGCTCTAGTCCCTGACTGAGGGACAGGAGCGAATCTTTCATTTGTAAGTTCAATCACACTTTGCCAATGTTTAAAATTATCTTCAACGGACTCGTCATGCCCCCTTTCACTTATCCTTGACATGGAATTCGTTTCAACTTGGTGAGAAATTGGTCTAAGGAAGAAATCGCTCTGGTCCCTAGCTGAGGGACAGGAGCGCCTAGGCAAATATGGACCTCACTTTGGTACCTTGCAATCTTCAATTTGTCTTTAATGGATTCGTTACACCTTCTTTGCTTGCCTCAAACTTAATACTCACTTGATCTTTGCCCAAAACTTGCTTTATAAGGAAATTCGCTCTGGTCCCTGGGAGAGGGACGGGAGCTATCACTAAATTTCGCCCTGGTCCCTGACTGAGGGACAGGAGCGATTTTGCTTCTAGGGTCCATTTTCCTCATGATGACATTTCCAAGTTATATTCAACTGATAAGATGTAATTCCTTGGTTCTCCTCAAATCACGAAATCGTTCAAATCTGGCAAGGACAAGGCAATGTTGGATTTTAAGCTTCGGTCCCTCAGTGAGGGACAGGAGCGATTTTTGTTCCTGGCACATTTCCTTGTTTGCGAATTTCTTCAAATTATATTCAACGGAAAGAACATGCCTCCCTTTATCTCTTCCAATCCAAAAATCGTCTTCATCCTGCAAGGACAGTAAAATTTTGAGAAACAAGCTCCGGTCCTTCAGTGAGGGACAGGAGTGATTTTTGTCCTTGAGGGCAAATGTTCATCTTTTCTTTGCAAACGACTAAGTCTGGACGCTCCGTCATGTTGATTTCACCTTTCATTATGCCCTTAACGCTTTAGTTTGATCAAAATGAGGTCAAAATGGCCTAGGCAAGACATTTCGCCCTGGTCCCTGACTGAGGGACAGGAGCGATTTGACCTCAAACTCCAAAAATTTGCCATTTTCGAATCTCAAAATCTTCAAAGGTTTCAATTCGCGTTCGACCACATCTCCTGGCGACCCTGCACAAGACAAATGAAACAAATTAATTCACAAGATGCATAAAACATCATTTTCGCCCTAGTCCCTGGCTGAGGGACAGGAGCGATTTTGCTTCCCTAGGCCAAAATATCATGATTTTAAGATCTCAATCACTTGTCAAGGCAAAAATAAGACTTTCCCAATGCCCGGAATCAATTATCAAAATTTCCAAAATTTAATCAAAAATCCAATCAGACAAAAGTTCACAATCCCATCATCAACACTTAGGCAAAATTTGGACTTGCCTTCAAAATCCCGACTGAACTTAGACCAACTTACTTGACCTCTGACGAATTCACCTCATTTCAAAATTGCATCCTACGGGAGGAAGCTCAATAGCTCTCAAAATGGACTGGACTCTGGCCTGAAAACACTAAAACGGAAACCCTAAGGCTTGACCCTAGTCCAGACGACTGACTCACTAACCCAAAACCCTAAAAAAGCAGAGAGAAGGACGAGCAAAACGAGCAAAAAGAGGGGGTCCCCATTTTGATGGGGCGATGTGTGAAATGGTCACAACAAGTACCTATTGTAAAGATTGTGAAAGTAAAATTTAATTCTACATTACGTTTTAATTTTTATTTATAGTTCTTCTACGTTACCATTTCAGGTACGGATATGGATACGGAATTGGGTAAGGATTCGCGGATTCAGCAAAAACAAATTCCTTCAATACAGGGACCGGTACGTCCATACATATATATATATATATATATAATGTTCAAACATAAAAATTATAAAATATAGTTATATAATTTATAAACTATCACTACCATTATTGATTATTGCAATGATACAATCCATACAAATATGAAATATACAATGTGACTTTCCATACATAAATGGCATATCATAAATCATAAATCCATAATTGCCAATGCCAATAAATATTCATATATCGTAAATGTAATAACTAATATCAAATTCATAATTTGCAAAAAAGATAATATTCAAGATTCAACTGATTCAAGTTTCAAAATGTGAAAATGTCGTGACACAATAAAAATTCAAATTACAAGCCTTGGTTCTCCTGAGTCCACCTGGGTTCCTCGTGGATTCCTCCCGGGTCCTTCCTGGATGGTTGGGTCCTCTGTGAGCCCTACGTGGCAAGACCTATAGTGTACCCAGCCACCTAGGAAGGACCCGAGAGGATGTCATGTCCCCTTTCTAGAGTGGACATCGGAGACGGAAGAGTTGGCCTATCATTGGAGTCTCGTAGGCTAGCAGAGGTTGATTGGGACTCATTCAGTGCATATAGTGATTGGATTTTGGCTTTACAGGCAGTTTGGAGCCAGTTTGGAGCAGTTCCTAGATTTTAGGGGGTATCCCTAAATTTTAGGAGGTCGTGACAGTTGCCAGTCGTGAGGTTATTCATGACCTTTTAGATGGTTTCAGTTTCAAAGAGATTGGGCTTGTTTCCTAAATTTTAGGAACATCCCTAGATTTTAGGGATGAGATTACCAGTGAATCCTTGATTTCCGACTTCAGTCACAGACAGGTGACAGGATGATTTTAGGGTTTGTAATGTCAGTTGGGCATTTTGTGGCTATTTGGGTTATATTTTTAATATTTCCTAAGTTAGCGTTTAATAATTAAATAAGGCTAAGTTGTTAGCCATTTTGGAGTAATAAGGGGATTTTTGGTCTCATCTGGATGCGCATCCTATTGTGTGATAGCTCGTTGGAAAGATCTTGAAATTCTTTAAATCTTTCTCTTTGGTCTCAGGGCAATTCAGTGAGTGGATTTCTGTCTATGGGGAAAAAGGTCATTTTCTAGTAACATGACCACTTTAAAATAAGAAATTATAACATTTCCACTAGACCACGCCACTTGGAGACAATTAGGGTTCGATTTGCAATTGAGAGGGGTTATAAGGGGATAGGAGCTTCATTCTATGATTATCTTTTACACATTTTACATCTTGGATTTGAGATTTGGCTCTGGAAGAGCTTTTCAGCATCTGGGACGCCAACCCCAATGCCTTGCCTGTTTGGGACGTAGCCCCCAATACAGTGGTTTGGATTTGTTTGCAGCTATTAGCATCTTGGAGATTGTACGGCATTCTTTCTGGAGGTTCAGCAATTCTGACAGAGTTCAGCGTGGGGTTTGGGGTTTCTAACCAGTTGGGTGTACTTGGCAGCCGTACGGCTGTACCTGGCAGCCACTTTCCTTCCCACGTGCAGCACTTGGAGGGCTGGAATCTTGCCACAACTTCATTCCTAGTTATGTTACTCTTCCAGCATCCAGGTTGGAATTATTCCTGATTGTAATCTTCCTGAAATTATTGGAAATCTTCATCTGGTCAAATATTTGATTTTATATCCAGAAATCTGCCCTGAATCGAATTTGTTTTGGCTGTATATGAACTTCATTTTCAGTACTTTGTTCATGTACTTGTACTTCATTATTTACTTGTTGAAAAATCATCAAAATACAAAAAAAATTCAACCCTTCTGCAACCTCTGTCTATTTCTGAAAGAAAATATTAATAAGCAGGAAAAATCAATTTAAATAAATAAAAATTACAGCAGATTGGTAAAAGAGATCCATCAGGGATCTTTCAGAGGAACCCAAGTGGAATTAGGCTCGGACCAGGACTGGGGTAGAATTAGAACCCGGACCCAGAGATTATTGCAAAGAATCGGTATCCTAGTATTTTTCTTTTATTTGCTTATTTCCGTTAACATTACTTAAGTTAATGTTTCACAATAATTGCAGTTCATTGAGCCCTTGGTAGTTCTCCTACGAGTTGCTAATGGGGAGAAGCACACAATGTACTACATATATGAGGGCATGGTTAGGGCCAAGAAAGCCATTAGATCTGTTTATGAGGGAGTTGAAGGTAAGTATCCTCCCATTTGCGAAATCATTGATAGGAGATGGTGGCTTCACAAGACCCTCCATGCAACTGCTTATTTCCTCAATCCAACATTCCAATATTGCCCTAATTTCAAGGCGAATGAGGAGGTTTTGGATGGACCCTATTCAATGATAGAGCGAATGTAGCCTAGTGATACCACACAAATAGTCCACAAGCTAGAGACCTTTACGCATGCACAAGGAGAGCTCTTTTCTCATCTAATGTGCAAAGAAAGTCGAAATATATTTCTCAACCAAGTAAAAATATATTTAAGGGCATAACTTAAGTTTAAAAAATAATAAAATTTTCCTCTTTTTATATTATGATTAAATGTTGAAACATAAAGTTGAATAATAAGATTGATTTTTTTTCTTTCTCTCTTCTCAGGTAGATTGTGGGAAATGTTTGGTGCTAATGCACCAAATCTTCATAGGATTGCTATTCACATATTGAACCAATCAAACAGTGCTTCGGGTTGTGAGCACAATTGGAGCATGTTTGAGCACATACACTCCAAGAGGTGCAATAGACTATCCATGGAGAGGTTGATTGATCTAGTCTATGTTCATTACAACCTTTGTCTTAGCCATGAACAGATTTTGGGCACTGACTCTAGCCCCATCATGCTAAAGAAGGTCAATCCACAATCTCAGTGGATCACTGAGGCTAAAGATCCTATCTTTATTGATGAGGACCTTGATCGAGTCAACGAAGCAAATAGAGAGGCTGAGGCTATAGAGGATAGAGCACAAGCAGACACATGCACAATTGATGTTGGTGTGGTGGCACAGAGTCACTGGCAAAGATTACGGCTACTGCATCATCCGAGACCTACCGTAGACACCTTCATATGAAGGATGTAGGCTCCTCTAAGCCATAGACTTTGAGTTATTGTTTTGATGTTTGTTTGGAACTTTTGATGTCATGGATTTCATATTACATGAGTTTTGTATACATTTGACAATATTTTTATATCTAAGTGTGCTATTTCCTTCATCTACAGTTTGCATTTATACTTATGTGATCAATTTGTTGAGACATGGACCAACTAGGACTTGAACCTAGGACCTTCCATACGCTGCTAGAGTGCTCTACCACTGAGCTACTGGCCCCTCTTGGACCAGTCCATCATCAGTCCGGGCGTGGCTTATTTCCAACACCAACACCCCCCCTTAAGCCACAGCTCTCGTGTGCTTGGGGTGTGGCTTGGGGCTCCTAGCCTGGACCTGGCTCTGATACCATGTTGAGACATGGACCAGCTAGGACTCGAACCTAGGACCTTCCATACGTTGCTGGAGTGCTCTACCACTGAGCTACTGGCCC
The DNA here is from genome assembly GCF_030272615.1 of Cryptomeria japonica. Taxonomy (NCBI): domain Eukaryota; kingdom Viridiplantae; phylum Streptophyta; class Pinopsida; order Cupressales; family Cupressaceae; genus Cryptomeria; species Cryptomeria japonica. The sequence goes on along the minus strand of NC_081413.1, from coordinate 723,573,734 downwards.
CTCTTGGACCAGTCCATCGTCGGTCCGGGTGTGGCTTATTTCCAACACCAACACAATTTGTACCTGTGTATGTGATCAAATTTTATTTTATTTAATAACGGATGCATGAAGCAAGTTTTAAATCCTTAAAAATCTCTAAATTTCTTGGCTTTTTCACTTTGTCAAATATTTGCCAAGTCCCAAGTCCGAGTCCATGTCATGCTTGCTGAGTCTAAGCTGAGTCTGAGTCTCGTAAATATTAATTGGTAATTACTATTTTTTACAATTGAAAAATCATATATTGTAGTTTTGAAAAAAAAAGTGAATGTCTATAAACAACTCATTATTGCTTATTCATAAGCAAGATCATTTTTTTTGTTCATAAACAAATACGATGTGTTCTAATTTTTTAAAGGTCAAAAAGATTGACTTTGAGCAATGTAATGATTTTTCAACGGTGATAGTGGTGCGGCAATGGTTGTTGATGACTTTCTATGTTGGCCTCATTCATTATTACTTGGTAAGATGGCCTGATTTTTTTCTTCTGAATCTGTTGAAACTTGTAAAACTTGAAAATTCCATTATGAGCCCAATTCCAAATGAAGCCAACAAAATGAAATATAAGTTTTCTGTCCTCCAATTCTAGGTAATCGGAGAGGGTCTTCATCCTTGGGGAGATGCTGAACCAAATCTTTGCAACAAGGGTGGTTTCTAGAAATTGATAGTGATGGAATGAAATCCTTGTCCTAAACAAATAAAACAAACTTCGTACTAGCAATAATCAAAGTTTCAGTTTGATAAAAAAATAATCAAGGAGAGCTTGAATTTACCATCATATGAATTGACAATGAAGTTTTCCACCCTCCTTGACCAGGAAGTAGTAGCAGGTTCTTCTCATAAAATAGCATCTCTTGGATTTCCATATGGGCTGCCAAAAACAGCACAGTGCACAACATCCACTTTACCTCAACAACAAACTATTCATTTATCTCAAACTTAATTTTGTATGAATTCTCCATCTCTACTCCTTGCTTCACCCTGCCAGACAAATAAAAATGAGGGTAATCATATCCTACCACCTGGTTTGTCTACTTCTTGAAAATCAGGTTTGCTTGTGCGCAAGAATCAAAACAGTGTGAAAATGTGTTTTCTTTATTTGAATTTTGATATGAAAAGGTTTGGTGGCTCCAATTCTATTATTGGCCTCTTTGCTACTTAAACATGGGCTCCTCAAAAGGAAGCACGAGCAGCGTTCCTATTCACATTGGAGTTCTTCCCTACCTCTTTGCACTTAATCAAGGAAGTCATAGCCCTTATCTTGCGGTGGTACTCGAAATCAATTCTAAATGAAGCTTCCCACATCTTTCACTCTCTACAAGTCTATGCCTACAGCTCAAACTCAACTTCTAGTAAATAACAACAAAAAATTGGATACCTCAATTTTCGGGCATTATAGTTAACCTACAGCTATAAAACTTGGCATGGATTTCATTGCATACCAAATAAAACCTTTTATACTTAAACAGCTACAAAAGTCTTAAAGGCTAAAAGCTGAAAGTAAGATGATGAATTTTGGACAGTAACTTTTCATGATCAGCACAGTCTTGAATGAATCCTTGCGACAGATGATGCTTCTAAAGTGGATCTAATTGACAAAAAGTACCTTAAGTTCTGTTAGCTCTATGCACTTGCCAAGACTGATTGGGAGGGACGTAAGTTGATTGCTTGCACAGTTCAGTCTGCAACCAAGAAATTTTCCTATGTATATTAGAAATTGAAACACTGAAACGACTAATTCTAAGCAACTAAATGAAAGTAGTGTATATTAAAAAGTGAAAAACTCAAACGACTAATTCTAAGCAACTAAATGAATATAGTGCTTCTCATCTATTCCATCACCATTAAAATTATAGTATGTATTATAAACTCTAACAATTAGAAGAAAAATAAGAACTCAAGGAAAAGGAATTCATAACATTATCAATTAACAAATTGTCCTCAGTCTAATTCTAATTTATTTTGCTTCATATTTTAATATGATAAAAATAAGCCTGGTTGAAATTAGATACTAAATAATGAGACAATAAGAGTGAGCAGCAGCAGGGGAGTGGTGAGGGTAGGACCAGCTGATGGAAAAGAGAATGAAGATTGGGCAATTAATACTCCAAAACAGGCAAATACTTCTGCTCACCAGATCTGCTATAGGTACTAAAGGCTTTGTTCAAGCTTCAAAATCCTGGAATGGCAAACAACCATTGCATCATGCTTTTCTAGGCCTCTCTAAATCCTCAGCTCTCAATGCAACAAAGACTGATTTGGGTAACAATGTTCTGGTAGTTGCTAGGTTTCACAAAAAATGCACATGCAATTCCTAGCTTTTTTTTTTTTCATTTATCTAAATCAAAAATTCTGCAAAATAATCCTGAACTTCCTCATGTAATGGTAGTGAGACAGTGGGAGTCTCTTTCTTCCCCAAAGGCTGGCAGTGAAGAGGTTGGATTGAGATTACCAAGTAGATGGAAAAGTTAAACCCTTCCCCTTCTAATGCAGCTCCCAAATCCTCCAAAATTTCAAAACAGTAGGTTTTCCCTGATTTCTTATTCTTGGGTGATGTTCCATTGTCTTTCAGTAAGAACATGTTCAATCTGATCACAGATGAAGATTGTCTCAATTTTATTGAAGGTGACAAGGCAAGGGATTATTGATTTGTGATTATTAGGGTAAAAGACCCTCTTATGAAAAATTATTAAAGTGGATGGTTTTAATTTTGAGCAACTTTGCTTCACCTTCACTTTCTTTGCTAGAGACTGGTTTCTTCTTGGTCACCTTACAGATTGTACCAGATCAAGACCCAGTGTGGAATACTGATACCTGGTTTTTCACAATCAAGGAGTTTTTGTTTGCCTTAATCTCCTTTTTTTGATCTGGGTCATTTGAGCATACACCACATTAGGGAGAAGGCCGTTGCTGATAAAGCAAAATTGCAGATGGCACAATTTTGATAAATGGGAAATATGAATGTCAGATATCTCACAAAGTTTTTGATGAAAGAAATTGTTATACTGGGCATGCTGGAGTGCATTCAAGGAAAAATGAAAATAGAGCCCGAGATTGGTTGGATCAAACTGAAAATGAAACTAAAGCAGTGGTAGATGATAAAGGGACTTTGGGTTTTGGAAATGGTGGTGTATGTGCAAAACAAAATATAAAAAAGATTCTGTGTTTCCTTGAACCAAAATGGTACTGAAACTAAAGCCGGCTTGAATGTTGAGGATATTTAAATATTTTTGATGATAAACAAGAGCTGCAAATCAAAGTAGAACACTTTCAAGATATCTGGAAGGCCAAGGAGAAGCCAGGATTAGTGAATAAAGAGGACAGTTTAATTCTTGAATCTACAGGAGCTATGCCCATAGTTAACAAGCATGAATTCCTATCAGGCTGTCTTGGCATGAAGTGGTTAGTTTCCAGAGATTTCATTTCTTGAGGACAAGCAATATTTGGGAAGGGGGAACTGTAATGTCCCCTCCATTCAGGCATAGCAATTCTGTTATATTTTATGATAAAAGTTTTTTTAAACACTATAATATTAATTATGTAATAAACAATAATAATAATACTAATTATTTTAATAAATAATAATATTCCTTCTTTTTGGAGCCAACATTCCAGACATTTGAATTTTGGGGCCGATCTGCTGTGCCTCATCCAATGGGTATAAGAATAGGGAAACTTGCCTATTTGAAGGATCAGTTTTTGCATTGAAAATCTACTACTTTGCAAGTATCCTGGCTGGGACGAAACCCTAAGTTTAGGAAGCTCCAGGGAAGACGAAAACCCTATCTGAGCAAGTCATTTACCAGTCAACCTAGGCAGATCTACAGGTGTCCAATTTGCATTTATTTTGCAGGTCAGTGATCAGTCTGGGCTTTTCCAGTGCAGGCACTTGGATTGGTGTTGTCTCAAGGTGCTGGAAGGAGATTTCAGAAATTAGGTCAGATCCTAGAAGAGAAGCTATACTACAAAAGATTGGTCACTAGCAAATGTTACCAGACCAAAGAAAAAGGAGATCAGCAAATTAAAAAGCATCAGTCGAGGGCTTCATGCCTCAGATTTCCTTCCTAGGGCAAATTTACTCCATTGTGTGTTGGTACTGCTGTCAGCAATGTTCATTTGCAAGCTGTGTCAAATCTGAACTCCTGGGGATCAGTAATTAACCAGGTTGCAAGTAGCCATTGTGATAAGTCTGTACATAGATTGCTCAGATCTTTGTTTAGTCTGAAACACTATCATCTATATTACATTTGCAATAAGTTTGAACTGTTAATTTTCGGTGTACTTTGTATGGTGTTAACAATAAACAGTTACTTTGGACAGTATTGGTGTGCAGATCTGTATTCTGATTTCTTCCAGACCTAACTGTGAATTCTCCCTGTCAGATTTTATTAGAACGATATTCAAAACCCTATGTACATTTCAGCATTACAAATCAAGGGTACATTTTACCTCACAGGAAACAACGAGGATCATTAGATTATATTTTAAATGGCAACTAAAGATTGATGATATGGCCCTAAAGAAACTAATAATTGTGATATGTAATTGGCAAATCAATTTAGACTCCTACAATAGCTTGTAAAATTTAGCCAATCTGATCTAATCATGTATTGAATATTGTGACAAAGTTATGAGATAAAATGTTTAATAAAACATTGCCTTGACGATTTAAATAAGACATATAAAAAAATTTTAAAATATGACAATTTAGGTCTCCTTAAAGCTTGAATTATTAGCCCAATTTTGATTTCCAAATTTCAACTGTTAGCCAATTGGCAAATATTCGCCACTAAGAAAACCACTGTAGTGGACCCACTATAATGGATCCTTTAATTCTGTACCAACAGGTCTTTTACCTTATGCTCCACTTTATGTATAATGGTAACAACGAGATAAATTCAATCTTAACCTAATGTTTTGCCTATCATTCATTATCCGTGTACTCTAATGGTAATTTGCATATTCCACAAACTATCATTTCTTGCGTCTCTCTATTTGATTTAATACATGCATTTTATTGTGGCGTTTATGTGTTAAATGCTATAAAATTCAATTGGAGTAGACTCGCTGTATCTTGGGAAGTGTTAAATATATTATTTGAGGATTATCTTATTTGTTCTAACAAGATTTCTCAGTAATGTCCCCTTTTCCAGGTGACATGAGATGAGCAGGGGTTGACCTACCATTCAAGTTCCCGTAGGTCAATGACATGGTTAGGGGACTCATTTTGAGGGTCATGGAGCTTTGCAGGGGCTCTATGAGCCATTTTGGACCTTCAGACGACAGTTCTTATTTTTTAGGGAGAACTGGAAGTTGACTGAATGACCACCTAGGGGACCAAGGAGTAGAGCAGGATCCTTTTGAGCAATTACAGGTGTTTGGAGAGAGGTTCCTACTTTTTAGGGTGAATCCCTACTTTTTAGGAGGTTGTGGCAGTTTCCATATTTGAGGTTCCACGGGACCATACCATGGTTTCAATTTCAGGAAGATTGGGTGTGTTTCCTAGTTTCTAGGAGTATCCCTATATTTTAGGGATGGAACTGCCAGTTGGCCCATCTTGTCTGACATCAGTCACAGACAGGTGACGAAGTTAGATTCATGTTTGGTTGGTTATTTTGGGCTATTATTGGATCTATGGAAATATTTTAATATATTTAAATATTTCCTAAGTTAACGATTAAATAAATTAAAATAAGGCTATGTATATAGCCATTTCGGAGTAATAAGGGGTTTTTGGCTTCATCTGGTTTGATATGCCTATGTGTTATAGCTCGTTGGAAAGGTCTTGAACTTTGCTACATGATTCTCACCTCCCGGAGTCTTTTTGGATGCTTGAAGCTATTTATTCGCAATAAAGTGATATTTTTCTATAATTGGGAAAGTATCACTTTAATTATAAAGCGCAAGCTTTATTATTCTTTAGGGTTCGACTTGCAAAGGGAAAGGAGTTATAAGGAGATGAAAACCTAATTGATAACATCTTTGATCATTTTGAAACTAGTGAATTTGGGAATTGCTCTGTGTTGTGACCATTTCACACATCGCCCCATTGGAATGGGGACCCCCTCTTTTGCCTTAGGGTTTGCTTTCTCTTTGCTTGTTTTTCTCTCTGCTTTTAGGGTTTTGAGTGAGTGAGTGGTCTGCCTGGGCTGGCTAGATTAGGGCTAAACCTTGGAAGCTCGTTTTAGGGTTTTTTTCAAGCTAAGTCTAGTCTCGTTTAGGGAGATTGTTAGTCGTCTGCCTGAAGCCTCAAGATTGCCAGAATGAAGCATATTTTTCAAAAGAGTCAAGTTGGTTAGATCAAGGAACAGGGAGAATAGGTCTCAGGTCAGGTCTGGATTGAAAGAGAGTTTTTTCTTGTCAAGGTCCTGTTTGTTTCCCTGTCTAGCAGAGCCAGTGAGAAAAAGGAGATGGTTTGACTAAGTTTGATGGAAGATGAAGCGAATCAAGGTAACATATAGCCTGGAAATGTCAAAATCACTCCTGACCTTTCCAGAGGGTCCAGGGCGAAAATCCTTGTAGACCTCCTTTTCCTCTCATTTTTGACTGAATGATGCTTTCTGGGGCATGTTTGGAGGTGAATTGATGTGTTCTTGCCTAAAGATGGATTTGATTGTTTTTTTTGAAGAGCAAGATGATGCCTGAAAGGATGATTTTCGCTCCTAACCCTTCCAAAGGGTCCAGAGCGAATTTTATCCTAAACACTATTTGTTGCCTTGGATAGACTTGCAATCTTGTTCCTAGCCTAGAAAATGATCTAATTTTGCATTGTGAGGTGGTTTGAAATTTGAAGACTGAGCAATTTGGCCTGGAATGGTGAATTTCACTCCTGACCCTTCCAGAGGGTCCAGAGCGAAAATCTTGTTAGAGCTTATTTCTTCTTAACTTTGGCTAAGTTCTCATGTGCAAGGTCTCTTGGAATGAAGATTGGACATCATTTGGTACCTTTGAAGATTTTGAAGCTTGCAAAATGAAAGATTTTTGGACAAGAAGGGAAATTTCGCTCCTGACCCTTCCAAAGGGTCCAGGGTGAAATTCCCAAAAGGCTCTTATTTTGCAATGAAGAAGGTCAAGTTTTTAACATGAATGGAAGAAGAATAGCTTGTTTTTGCCTCCTGAAGAAGTTTCAAATTGAAAAAATGAAGGATTTTGCCCAAAAGGAGGAAAATCGCTCCTGACCCTTCCAAAGGGTCCAAGGCGAAAATTCCTCAATCACCTATTTTCTTGCAAAGTCAAGTCAAGTTTTGGTTTTTATGGCATGGATGAGAGAGGAATAGTGTTTTCTTCCTTTGAGAGGTGAATTCAACTTGAAAGGATGATGGAATAACCCTAAAACCTAAAAATCGCTCCTAACCCTTCCAGAGGGTCCAGGGCGAAAATCTCTATAGGAGACATTTCTTGCTTAGTTTGGTCAAATTGAAGTGTCAAAGGCATGGTGAAAGGAAGAATGAACAGGATGAAAACCTTGGGCATGTTTAGAAATGAAGAAAATGAAGGATTCTGGCCAGGAAAGGCAAAATCGCTCCTGACCCTTCCAAAGCGTCTAGAGCGAAATTCCTTGTAAACACATTTTTGGCCTTTCTTGGACATGAGACTTTATTCCTAGCATGATGAAACATGAAATCCCACTTGGCAAAGAAGTTTTAAGGTGAAGAAATGAAGATTTTGGGTCAAGATTGTAATTTTCGCTCCTGACCCTTCCAGAGGGTCCAGAGCGAATTTCCTTAAAACCACCTTTTGCTATCAAATTTTGTTAAGCCAAGTATGGGATAAGGTCAAGCATAGAAAGAATTACCCCTGGGAGTGAATTGAGGTTGCAAGAAATCATCAAAAAGTGAAGGAATTGAGCCAAATGGTGAATTTCGCTCTCAACCCTTCCACAGGGTCCAAAGCGAAATTCCTAAAAGCACCTATTTCCTTGCAAGGTCAAAGCAACTTTTTAGTTTTTATGGCTTGAATGGGTGTGAGGAAGAGTGTTTTACATTTTGAAGATAATTGAAATTGTCAAGAAGAAGCAATCAAGCCTAGAACATGATTTTCGCTCCTGACCCTTCCAGAGGGTCCAAGGCAAAAAACCTAAAACCTATCTTTTCTTCCAAAGATTGGACTAGACCAAGCTTAGACATGGGTTTGAGAGGACTTTTGAATTGCCTTGAAGTGGAATTGGATTGCTAAGGATGAAAATTTTGAAGCCAAGAGGAAAAATCGCTCTTGACCATTCCAGAGGGTCCAGAGCGAAATTTCCAAATTCTCCCTTTTTCTGCAAATTAAAGACAAGATTTTGCTATTCATGACTTGGATGAGAGTGAGGCGTGATGTTCCATACCTTGGAAATGATTTGAAGATGAAAGGATGAAGGAATTGCCCTACAACCTAAAAATCGCTCCTGACCCTTCCAAAGGGTCCAAGGCGAAAATCTCAAAATCCCCTATTTTGCCTTGCAGGAATAAACCAAGCTTGGATGGAGTGAATGAAGAAGACCATTGCCTAGCCGTGAGGGGTGGATTCAAGACAAAATGATGAAGGAGTAAGCCTAAACAAGAAAAATTGCTCCTGACCCTTCCAGAGGGTCCAGGGCGAAAAACCCTAAAATCACCTTTTTCTCCTGAATTTGAGTGAGACTAAGCCTGGACTACAAGGAAAGAACCTATTTGGAATGCCTTGAAGAGGTTTTGGACCTTCAAAAATGAGAATTTTGAGCTTAGGAGAGAATTTCGCTCCTAACCCTTCCAGAGGGTCCAAGGTGAAATTCCCAAAAATGCAATATTTCCTTCAATGTTTTGATGAGCTAACCCAGTAATGGAGATGAATGAACCCTGGAGATTGCCTTGGAGGGGGTCAACGATCAAATTAAGGTGAATTTTGACCTAATAAGCAAAAATCGCTCCTAACCCTTCCAAAGGGTCCAGGGCGAAATTTACATTTTCACCTAATTTTCTCATGTGAAATGATAAAAGTTTGAAATGCAAGACTTTGATTAGGTCAAAACAAACATAAGCTCGCCTTCTGGGAGATTTTGGAGTCTAAAACAAGGTACTCAGGACCTGATTTGAAAAATCGCTCCTGACCCTTCCAAAGGGTCCAGGGCGAAATTCTTGAAAACACCTATTATTCACCTTGTTTAGGCTAAGTTGAAGGCAAAATGCAAATTTGTGATGGCAAACCTAGGTTGTGAAGATTTTGATTCATAAAGCAAACTAGCCTAGATGAGAATTCAATCAAGTTTTGAATGAATTTAGGCCTTCATCACTTTGGATATTTCAGTGCCTAAGAAGCAAAGAGCCTTCATTAAGCCTTGATCAAACCTTGCTATTCCTAAATTTTCACCAAATTTGCCAAATTCAAGACATTTGGGGAAGCTAGATCAAATTCACATGAATTAAGGCCTTTACCATTTAATTAATTAATATTTAAGCCTTAAAATAAATATAAAATCCACCTTGGAGGCCTTAAAATCAATTTAAAAATTTAAAAAATATAGGTGAGCGCTCAAAATGCATTTGTTTGCTTTTACAAGCAAGTCGGCCTTTTCCTAAGGGGAACTTTATTTGTTTTATTACTAAAAAACTAGGTCGGCCTCATAGTTAATTAGGGTGAGCGCCCTATATAAGAGAGGACTATTGTTTCAAAATGCAAATCATTCATTCATTCATTGTTCTAAATGCGATTTTGAGAGGCAGATTGGAGGAGCGAAATCTAGCAGATTGGAGGCGAATTTCTTACCAAGTTGGAGGCTAAATTTCCAGAATTCGCTAAATTTTGAGAAGCTAGTGGAAGGCGAAGCTTTTTGAAGGCTAATTGAGGTGTAGTTCATCCAAAAGAAGACCACAATTCAATCCTTATCCAGCAAAGTCTGATCTTCTTTCTTCATTTTTCAAGGTTCATAGTTAGGCTTTCAAAGGAGAAGGTATGAAGAATCAAATTGTTTCAAGCTCTTATTCAAGACTTGTATTGATTTTCATAGCATTTTTTTTTTTTTAGTCTAAGACTTGAAAATCCAATTTTCATTCATAATTAATTTGGGCAATCATGTCCTTTTCAAATTAATGTTTTGAATTATTCCCTTGGAAGGTCTCAAATGCTATGCTTTAAGGTATGATACTTAAAGACTAATTTTAAATTTTTGTGTAGGCATCAAATGACGACCCCCAAAGCCGGAGGATCTACTAGTCGGCAGGCTCTCATCAAGGAAGATCAGAGGAGCGACGAATTGGAGACCAGGATCATGTCCAAGTGGAATAATGTCGGAGACACCAACTTAGGAAACTTCAATGTGAAGAAGTTTCGAGAGGTCCCCTATATTGGCAAGCCATCCCCTGTTGCAAGAAGGATAATTGAGAGTGGCATCATCAAGGCTGCAAGTTTTCCTCCCACAGTCAAGTGTCATGAGTTGATGATCGAGTGTGCCCGCCACTATGACTCACAGTCAAGGACGATTGTAACCAAAGACGGGAACATCTTAGCCTACCTTTCAGAGGAAGCTATAGGCGAAGCTCTTCATCTTCCGGACCATAAAGACATGATCTACAAAAGCTTGGAAGGAGCAAGGTCGATCTATGAAGATGATCCTGAGTCTTGTTTGAACTTCATCAATAAGAATTGGTCGCTCAAAAGTTGGCCTCGCCTGAACAAGATTCCTAATACACCACATAGGATCGACTTTCAAGAGGAATACAGAGACTTGATAACTTTGCTCAATCGAGTTACAGGTGCTTCTCAAGCCTCCTCCTTCGAAAAGTGGATGTTCTTCTTCATACAACTGATAGTCCAAGGAAAAAGAATGCTCCATTGGGCCAAAATCATTAGCAATTGCCTGGACGTACAGTTGAGAAGGCTAAGACCCACCAAATCATTCCACATGAGCTCATATGTTATATATGCCTTGATCAGGAGTTTCGAGTATGCAGGGCTACCTCACAGAGGAGTGATTGGAAGAGGACCCGGAGAAATAAGAGATTGTGATTCTTATGTTCATTTGCATCATCCGCCTAGAAGTGACTACAAGTTAGTCAATGACACCTTCACGATGAACATCACCAGGATATTGCAAGGTGGGATTCACAATCGACTGTCTCTGGATGCACAAGAGCTTGTGAAGAAGTATGGCGCTGTTGACGTGTATTTTGTACACGATCATACACAGAATAAAATACCCAAAGGCATCTTATCCTCTCTTGAGAAAATAGCCTCTAACTGCTGAAGATTCGCATAAAGGATCAGTTAGGAAGACTCCAAGGTTCTTTTATGTAGGGTCTCTACGTGTGGACAAGCTCCAGTGGTATGATGTGATTTGCTGGGATCACAAGGGGACTTACATGTGATGATTGAACTTCCGATCTGCTTTGCTGGACACAGGCTCTTACTAACTTAGATTTGAAAAAATGGAAAAGGGGTGAGGGCGAAGAGAGGATCTAATCCTAATACTAAGAATGTAGGAGCAATGACTTGATTTTTGATGAAACTCTAACTAGATCTTGTTTTGACATCAATGGAACATCTACACAAGACTAGTGCGATCTTCTAAGGGAGCTTTATGATGTTCAAATCATCACCGCAGGCATAGATACCATCCAAGTTGATGCATATCAATGAAGAGGCGACAAATTGAAATTGAGCTTAAGCTGAACGATTCCAGTTGACTACACAAGGCGAGTCTGCAATCAACAAACTACTAGTAGTATGGATATACGAATTCCACCATCAATTAATCACATTTCCTCCATTCATCTAATCATCTACCATCTAGGATTGAAGACTCAACAAGAAACCATGCAAATTGCAAGAAACGACACACTTCACCATTACTTCAATGAAAATGGAGTTTGTTTACAATCAATGGCAACAATTTCTTGCCTTGTCCTCCTATTCTACTCTAATTACTATTCTATCAATTTCTAACTACTAACTGCTTTCTATTATTTACAACTCTCTCTAATAATTGCTCATTTATTGCTAATTAGCCTTTACAAATGAAATGTCTGGGCTTATATAGTGCCCACAATACAATTTGATGGCTTAGATCAATTCAAGATCAATGGCCAAGATTCAACAATGAAAACCCTAATTAGGGTTTGTTACAACCATTACATAACATTTAATGCTTGACCAATGACAAAATTGTATTGCTTGGACACATGTCCTCTCTAGAAAAATCGACCAATGGATAGCCGGGGTAGGTACATCGGAGTTTGTGCCACCTTCCATGAGTTAGGTACATTGAATCTGGACATGCTGAGGTGGACCACACTGACTGGAGGAGTGATGACTGGGATGCCACCTCATCTGACACTTGTAGCTTGCTAGATATTCAATTTGATGTCGTTGAGAGGCTATCTTTAATTAACTCTTGTTCTAACTCCTTTTGTCCTTGATTTACAAGATGATGATGTACCTCGCCTTGGAACGTTGGATTGAAAGAGGTTGCCCATGTCCTTACTTGATCGTCCTGTCGAAGACCGTCCTGGCGAAGACCGTCCTTGATCCGGCTTGATTTTCCTTGATGAGATCTCCATTTGATGCCTACACAACATTTCAAAATTAGAAACGTGATTTTGCAATATATAACATAGATAGAGAGCAAATTTTAGGAAACTTAATGATAAGTCCTTTATTAATCATTTCCTAAAAAAGATTGAGCTAAGGATTCAAAATTTCAAAATTTCAAAATTTAAGCTACAATAAATCCATATCGCCATACCTCTCTTGAGAGCCTAACTCTAAAATGCAAAACAAGGAATTTGCCTAGGCAAAATCAAAATTAGATGGTCTTCAACGTGATCTCCCTTCAAAATAGCAATTTCGCCACCTTTCAAGTTTTTGACGTGATCTTCAAGGATAAGGAACGTCCTCTTTATTAATTCGCCACCCTTGGAATCTTTGATGTGCTCTTCAATGTCCTTGGCAAGTTCGCCTAACTTGAAACTCAAACTCCTTTGATAATGCTTGTACCTTCCCTTTGAAATTCGCTCCTTCTCTTGAATGATAATTTCGCACTTCCTTTGTATACTCCAAGTCGCATATGAAAGAGGATGCTTGAATAATGATTTAAAAATGAAATAAACACCTCCTTTTATAAGCACTTTCCTCATGCATTACCTTAGGCCGACTTGGTGAAAACAAAGACAATTAAAAGCCATTTTAATAAAAACCAAGGCCGACTTTTGTAAAATAAACCCAAGCGCTCAATTTGTTTTTATAATTAATTAACTTTATGCCTTTATAATTAATTTTTTCGATTTTTAATAGGCAAAATTAATTAATAAATGTTATGCGTTATTTTTAAATGCCATTTAATTAAATTTTGAAAACCCTTCGAACTTAGCATTTAAAATAAATTAAAAATGTTTATTTAGCGCCAAAAATTTTGAAGATGGGAAATACATACCTCATCGCCCTGGTCCCTGACTGAGGGACAAGAGCGATCCATCAATTTGGTCATGATTCTTGCAATTTTTACGTCCAAGGTCTTCATCCTTACGTCCAAATCGCCATTTTAGCTGGGTCCTTTGAGTTAGATTGACTTGCATGTGTGAATGAATGTCTCTTATAACCATTATCGCCCTGGTCCCTTGGAGAGGGACAGGAGCGATCCTTGTATTTTCTCCTTGGCCTTGCATCTTTGATCTCAAATCTTCATTGTAAGGCGAAAAACAATATTGTTTCTTTACCCCACGCTTGTTTTTCTTGAATTCTATATGGCATTTAGGAATTTGGAAGGATCATCGCCCTTGTCCCTTGGAGAGGGACAGGAGCGATCTTGAAGCTCTAGCCAAAATGCGTTATCTTTCAACCTTGGTTCCTCGTTCATTGCTTTTTAAAGGACGTCCTTGATCTCGCGTGAACTTGCCTTGACATGTACTTGAAGGAAAATGAAGGATCCCATACAAATCGCCCTGGTCCCTTGGAGAGGGACAGGAGTGATATGGTCTCCATGTTCAATTTGATGATCATTTTACGTTCAAAATCTTTGTGTATCGTCTTCAAAAGACACCATAGACCCTCTAAGACCTTGCAAAACTTTGACCTTACGTAAACCTTGCATGAGTTGGCCAATATATTCAACATCGCTCTGGTCCCTTCCTGAGGGACAGGAGCGAACTTCATGATTTTGAGCTTGTCATTGCCTCGTTCAACTTGTCATCGCTATCATCGTGCAAAATAAAGTTCCTTGATCCTTCGTGATCACTTGATGCTTGATAAACTTTCAAATTTTATGCCTTTATGCAAATTTCGCTCTGGTCCCTTCCTGAGGGACAGGAGCGAACTGAGATATTTTAGTGCAAATCTTTCAATGTTGATGACCTTTGATGCTTTGTGCTTGACGAAGATGCCTTAAGACGTCCTTGCCACCTTGTTCTTCGCCTTGGAGTGTCTTGAATTTGGAGGGACGGCAATATAATCATCATATCGCCCTGGTCCCTTGGAGAGGGACAGGAGCGATCTTGGCTTTGTATGCTTCACTTCACTTTGCTAGCTTCCAAATTTATATTCAACGGGTTCATAATGCGTCCTTCCATTCATCCATGCCTTGGGTTTGATTGTAACTTAGCAAGAAATTTGTCTTAGACAAAAATCGCTCTGGTCCCTTGGAGAGGGACAGGAGCGAACTTAGGCATTTAGGTCTTTTGTTGACATTTGGTAATCTTCAATTTATCTTCAATGAGTTCATTTCACCCTGTTTCTTGCCTTCAAACTTATAACTTGCTTGATTTTCGTCCAGAACATGCCCTATGAAGAATATCGCTCTGGTCCCTGGGAGAGGGACGGGAGCTACAATGTACTTCGCCCTGGTCCCTTGAAGAGGGACAGGAGCGATTTTGGCATTCTGGACCACTCTCCTTCATGTCGACACTTCAAGTTATATTCATTTGATAAAACATATCTCCTCGGACATCTTCAAATTGTTAAGTCGTCAAAATCCTGCAAGGACAAAGCAATATTTGATTTGTAGCTCCGGTCCTTCACTGAGGGACAGGAGCGATTTTGCTTCCTGGAGGTACTTCCGTGTTCGTGAAATTCTTCAATTTATATTCAACGGAAAGATCACGCCATTCTTTATCACTTGCAATTCGAAATTCATCTTGACTCTGCAGGGACGGTAAGATATTTGAAAACGAGCTCCGGTCCTTCACTGAGGGACAGGAGCGATTTTGCTCCTACAGGCCAAAATATCATGATTTCGCACATTTAATCACTTCACAAGGCAAAAACAAATCATTCCCCATGCCCGGGATCAAAATCAAAAAACTCAAAATTTGGTCAAAATTACTCAATTGGACAAAAATTCACATTTCATCTTCAACACTTAGACAAATTTAAGCTCAGCACTCAAAAATTCCAATTGAAAATAGACCACTCTGGCGAATTCATTTGATTCAAAATTGCATCCTACAAAGAAGATCAAAAAGCTCTCAAAATTGACTGGATTCTGGCCTGAAAGACGGCAATTAAAACCCTAAGGCTTGACCCTAAATCCAGACAATTGACTGACTAACAAAACCCTAAAAAGCAAAGCGAAAGGCGAGCGAAAAACGAGCAAAAAGAGGGGGTCCCCATTTGCAATTGGGCGATGTGTGAAAACGTCACAACAGGCGCATGGTTCATCCAGTTTCAAAAGTTCACATACATCAGAGTTCATGGGTGTCCTTTGTGTCCTTCACCTCCTTACATGTTGCCAAGATATCCAACAGATAGGATAGTACTACTTGAGGTGACTAGACAATTTGCAACTTATGCGAAGGCATCCAGACACAAGCATGGAAATGGGATTCTCGTGCCCATCATACTAGGGAACTCAGTTGAGGTGTGTCCTAATACTCAAGCCGCGGAAGATGCAGAGAAGGAATTATCTTTATACTCATTTGCATCCTTTGCCTTGCGAGAGAATTTTGATCCTCATGTTTATATGGAGGAGACAGTCGGTAAGAAGTACAAGCATGAGTTTCAGGTGGAGGACTTTTGGATGAATCTCCCAGGTGATTTAGAGGTTAAAAGAAAGATGCATTCCAGGCTACCCTTAGATCTCATCAGGAAATGCAAAGTTTATAGAGTAGCCGATCAAGCCCAGGATAATGGTAGATACCTCCAGTCGTCTTATGAGAAAGAAGACAAAGAAGTGAAGATAGATTGGAATGAGCTCGAGGTTTTAGACTTGAGAGCTTTGATGGCTCCTGTTTTATCCTGCACTCGCAGATGGGTGGATGTACAACATCAAAAGTTGAAGGAGCAGAATGTATCAATGACATTCACTTTGGAGGCAAGACCAGAAGAAGGAGAAGCAAGTGTAATGTCCCCTTTTTAGCGCAACATGATATGGGGTGTCGTTAGCCTATTCTGACACGATCCCGAAGGCTAACAAGGACATTGGTGGGATCCTGAGGTATTTTGGCCTAGGTGTTTTCAGTTTCAGGCCAATCGGTGCTGCTTTGACAAGGTTTCTAGACACTTACTATTTATAGTAAGTTAGTCTCCAAGCAGTGACTTGGAATTTTTAGTGTTTCCCTGGTTGGCATAATTATCAGTAGAAAATATTTGAAGGCGACAATGATTTAAAGAGATTATCAACAAGGTTTTAATATTTAACGATAAAGTGTAAAGTTAAATTAAATATTTAACTTTATCGTTATATTATAAGGTTGGGAATATAAAGTAATGTTTAAAATATTAAAAGTTCCCTTTAATGTGTATATTGTGGGAAATAATATTTTATTCTAAAATGTATTATCCCACATTGAGAAAATGAAGTGTTTGCATCCAGGAAGAAGATATAAATGGAGGTTGAGAGCTCTCTTTTGGGATATGCTGGGATGAATTAATGTGATGCTGTTGGATTTCGTAGAAATCTGATTATTGGGCTTGGAGGACGGAATCCCTCTTTGCTAGCATTCTCTTCGCTGTTGAAAGACACAGTCAGGAGGATTAATGGTGTTTTCATTCAGGAAACACATTGGGCTTCATTTGGTGCTCTCGCATGATGTTTTTACAGGGGTTTGAAAGTGCAGATTTGAAAATAGTGTTTTTGCTACAGTACCGCGTGAATAGTGTTTTTGCTACAGTACCGCGTGAATAGTGATTTGCTACAGTACCGCGTGAACAGTGTTTTTGCTACAGTACCGCGTGAACAGTGTTTTGCTACAGTGCTGCGTGAATAGTAAAAATGCTACAGTGCCGTGAATAGTGCAGCTACAGTGCGTGAACAGTGTTTTCAGCAGGTTCTATACTTGTGGAGTCCAGGTTTGAATTTGTTTATTATCATATGGTCTGTAATATTCTTCAAATCTGATTTGTATGCTTGGAGTTGGAATTAAATAAATATCATCAGCATTAATCCTCTTGCTTTTGGCATTTGATATGTCTGGTTATTTTTATATTGAATAAACTTGAAAGCTTTACAATAAATACCAGTTTACCAAATTTATCCTCTAGCAAATCAAGAACCAAAAAAATCCAGTAGTCAGCTTGCACACCAACTGTTTGACAAAATTACACTAAGTAGAAAGGACATAAATTTAGTACCGAACAGGGGGTGTCCATTACAGTGGTATCAGAGCAGAAGATTCTGCCATCTTGTGGGAAACTTTCACCAAAACATATTGCAGAAATAAAACAGGTCCAGAATGTATGATTGAGCATGCGACAGGGGCATTATAATTTTCGCAATACCAGGGCCAGACAAAATAGAAATCCGGATAGTCAGAGTGAGCAGTCTAGTTCATCCGTGCAGGTGGACATAGAATCCAGTCATACAGACATAGAGGAAATATTCTTTGATCAGGACAGCAGTATGGGTGACCGAGATGAGAGGAATATCGTTCCAGATCAGGGGGAGGTGATGTTCAGACAGTTGCTGGGTACGTTAGAGCAGGGGCAGCGTATGCAGCAGGAGCAGAATAGGCGAATGGACATGATGTTGCAGCTTATGGCTAGACAGATGGGCATCAATATTAATCCAGGTGATGCCAACAATGGAAACAATAACAATGGGGGAAACGATAACATTAGGGGAGATGATAATAATGGAGGTCGTGACAACAACAATGGCCCTGAGAATAATATTAATGGTAATAATGGACATGGCAACAATGGAAATGAGGCGGATAACTTTAGACACGTTGCACGCCCAGCTCGAACAGCGAGCTCGAGACCTCTTCTACCCACCTTCCCACCTAGGGATCCGGTTCAACCAGTGAATGAACCGCAGATTACTGAGTTACAGGGTCAGTTCAGGAGGGACTGGGAGGCCAGTGGACCCGAGTTTCAGGCAGATATTTCCCTCAGAGATTATATGGACTTGAGGATGAGACATATGCCTAGAGCAGGAGGGAGGAATCAGAATTTTGAGCTAAGAAAGAAAGTTGGAAAACTTTCCTTGCCTTATTATGATGCTTCAGGGAAGATGACTGCACGAGCTTGGGTGCAGAAGATAGATACATACTTGCAGCTAAATCCTATGCCTGAGGATGAGGCTATCAAGTATGCGGCTATGCATTTGGACGGTGTTGCGCATGAATGGTGGCATCATGGCATGGTGACTCTGGGGCATAATCAGATTACATCCTATGAGGAATTCACAGAAAGATTGATCGAGAGATTTGACACTAGGGATCCCGAGTTACATTTCAAGGAGCTAGCACAGTTAAAACAGTCAGGTTCAGTGGATGCTTACATCGCTGAGTTTCAGCGTTTGTCTGTACTTGTTACTGATATCTCTCCTAGGAGATTGGTGGTGTTATTTTGTGATGGGCTTGCTGATCCGTTACGTGGTTGGGTGAAGGGACATGATCCACTCACCTTAGCAGAAGCAACTAAAAAGGCACGAGATTTAGCCCCTTCGGTATACAAAGGAAAATACCATTCAACAGATTCTCCCTACCGCAAGGACAAAGACAAAAAACCATTTCAAAAAGAGTATAACAAACCCAAAGAAGGATCAAAAGGACTAGACAGTGAAACCTTGAATGAACTACGAAAGAAGAAACTATGCTTCCAGTGTAGAGAGCCTTGGGACTTATCTCATAAATGCCCTCTCAAGGCTAAGGCAAATCAAATGGAGTATTTTTCAGCAGAGGAGTCAGAGTCAGAGGGGGAGGATCAGCACTCCGATTCAGATGAGGGTAACACGATAGAGGAGAGCAGCATTCCTAAGGATGATAGATCGTTGGCACGCTTGACAGGGGCCCAAAAGGCAATCACGTTTAAGGTCAGGGGTACTATCCAGGGGCAGAAAGTGATATCTCTCATTGACACTGGGGCTACACATAACTTTATAGATACACAGTTGGTAGCCAGGAGAGGTTTACAGACAGAGGAGCATGATGGTTTTAGAGTCATGGTGGCTAATGGCCAAAAGCTATTATGTACTCAGAAGGTTTCAAATCTTCACATTAGATTTGGAGATGGCTATGAGTTGGAGGATGATTTCTATGTTGTGGACATGGGAGATTACGACGTCATCCTCGGTATGACATGGATGGCATCGCTGGTTGAGTTCACTTTCAACCTAGCGAAGTTGGAAATGAGGTTTCAGCATGAGGGTAGGACTGTTGTACTCAGGGGACTTTCAGATGGGAGTTGCAGGGTAGTCTCTTTGAGGAGAATGGAGAAACTTTTTCGACATAATGACATAGAGTGGGCAACAGAGTGCTTAGTTATGCCAACTTCACCAGAGCCTCGAGTGAAGAGTCATCCACCAGATATACAAGAGATTCTTGACAGACATGCCAAGGTATTCAGTGATATCCCGCATGGGGTTCCTCCTGACAGGGGTGCAGAGCATGTTATTGAGCTCGAGGAGGGAGCCAAACCAGTGATGATCACTCCCTATCGTCATCCTAAGAAACATAAAGATGAGATAGAGAAGGCAATTAAGGAATTGTTGGAAATGGGGCACATCAGGCCTAGCAAAAGCCCCTTTGCTTCAGCTGTAGTTCTGGTAAAGAAGAAGGATGGGACAATGCGCATGTGCATCGATTATAGGGCATTGAATAAGAAAACAATAAAAAATAGGTATCCCATTCCTAGGATTGATGAGCTGATTGATGAGTTGCATGGGGCATGTTTCTTCACCAAAATTGATTTGCGATCCGGATACCATCAGATCAGGATGAGAGCAGAGGACATTGAGAAAACAGCCTTCCGATGCCACTATGGCCACTTTGAGTTTATGGTTATGCCGTTTGGACTAACCAATGCACCCGCTACATTTCAGAGTTGTATGAACCAGGTATTCAGGGAGCAGTTGAGGAGATTTGTTTTGATCTTCTTTGATGACATCTTGGTCTTCAGTAAGACCTGGGAGGAACATTCACAGCATCTGGAGGAGGTATTATCTATCTTAGAGAGAGAGTCTTTATATGCCAAGGAGTCTAAGTGTGAGTTTGGTATGACAGAATTACTATACCTTGGGCATATTATTAGTGCAGATGGAGTTCAAGTAGACCCTGAAAAGATTAGAGCTATAGTAGATTGGCCTACTCCCACGAACCTCACACAGCTTAAGGGGTTCTTTGGTTTATGCGGGTTTTACAGGAGGTTTGTTAAGGGGTTTTCACAGACGGCAGCACCTTTGACAGACCTCACTAAAAAGGGAGCCTTCGTATGGACAGAAGCAGCACAACGATGTTTTGACCACTTCAAACAAGTGATGTCATCTTGTCCGGTTTTAGCTCTACCAGATTTCACGAAGCCATTTGAACTTCAGTGTGATGCTTCAGGTGATGGGATAGGGGCAGTATTGATGCAGGAGAAACATCCCATTGCATTCGAGAGTAGGAAGCTCCGAGGTGTTGAGAGGAGCTATTCTATCTATGACAGGGAGATGTTGGCCATAATGCATGCATTGGCCAAATTCCGATCATATTTGGTAGGTGGGCGTTTTGTGATCAAAACTGATCACAACAGTATTAAATATTTCATGAACCAGCGCGATCTTAATGACCGACAACAGAAATGGGTTACTAAATTGCAGGCTTATGACTTTGACATAGAGTTTGTCAAAGGTAAGAAAAACGTGGTGGCTGATGCCTTATCTCGGAGACCTCACTTATGTGCCCTGGCAGAGATTTCAGGAGATTGGAGAGATCAGATTATAGCAGAGTATGTCGGAGATGCTTGGGCTTCTGGATTGATTTCAGGTACTATACAGGATGATCGCTATGAGGTGATAGATGGATTGATCAGAGTTCAGGACAGGGTTTATTTGATTCCGTCATCACATTTGAGAGAGGTGATACTTAAGGCATTTCATGATGCACCCACAGCTGGGCATCCGGGGATTTTCAAGACCTACAGGCAGATCCGAGAGCGGTTCACATGGAGAGGGCTCAAGAATGATGTTCAGAGGTATGTCAGGGAGTGTGCGGTTTGTCAACAGAATAAGGGAGAGCACACATTTCCTGCAGGTTTATTACAACCCTTGCCCATTCCAGATAGGAAATGGGAAAGTATTTCGATGGACTTCATCACTGGTTTACCACGAGTGCAGGGAAGGGATTGCATCTATGTGGTGGTGGACCGCTTGACGAAGTTCGCTCACTTCTTTGCTATTCCGTCCATTTACACAGCAGCACAGGTGGCAGATCTTTTCTTTAGAGAGATATTCAGGTTACATGGGTTGCCCAGATTCATTGTCAGTGATCGGGATAGTAAGTTTATGAGTGTTTTTTGGCAGGAGTTGTTTAGGTTGTGTGGTACAGATCTTACACCTAGTACTAGTTATCATCCGCAGACAGATGGGCAAACAGAGATTGTGAATAAATGGGTGGAGGGATATTTGAGGAACTATGTAACTGCACAACAAAAGGCTTGGGTCAGATGGTTGCATATGGGAGAGTATTGTTATAACACCACTTATCATATGTCCATCAAGATGACTCCTTTCATGGCACTCTATGGTTATGACGCACCTAGCTTCATGGATTTAGTTTTGGGGGACAGCAGAGTGCCCAAAGCCAAAAACTTATTGCAGGATAGTCAGGACATCCTGAAAGTGCTCAAGGAGAATATACAACAGGCCCAGAATCAACAGAAATTGTACGCTGATCAGCATCGAATAGAGCGCAGTTTCGAGGTAGGGGATATGGTTTACTTGAAGCTACAACCATATAGACAGTCATCACTCAAGAAGAGCGGAGCTGAAAAATTGAAGCCTAGATTTTATGGTCCCTATAGGGTGATTCGCAGAGTGGGTGAAGTCGCCTATGAGCTTGAGCTTCCAGAGGGCAGTCGGGTGCACAATGTGTTTCATGTGTCTAGGCTTAAGAAAGCCATTGGTCAAAGTGTAGTGCCTTCTGCAGATTTACCCCCTTTGGATGAGGAGGGGAAGCTTGTGTTAGTACCCGAAGCTATTCTGGATGTCAGGGAAAGGACACTCAGGAACAGAATCGTTAAGGAATACTTGGTGAAATGGAGAGACCTGCCAGATGAGGATGCTACATGGGAGAATGAACAGGTATTGCAACATTCAGGAGTGAATTTGCTTGAGGACAAGCAATTTCAAGGGGGGCGGACTGTAATGTCCCCTTTTTAGCGCAACATGATATGGGGTGTCGTTAGCCTATTCTGACACGATCCCGAAGGCTAACAAGGACATTGGTGGGATCCTGAGGTATTTTGGCCTAGGTGTTTTCAGTTTCAGGCCAATCGGTGCTGCTTTGACAAGGTTTCTAGACACTTACTATTTATAGTAAGTTAGTCTCCAAGCAGTGACTTGGAATTTTTAGTGTTTCCCTGGTTGGCATAATTATCAGTAGAAAATATTTGAAGGCGACAATGATTTAAAGAGATTATCAACAAGGTTTTAATATTTAACGATAAAGTGTAAAGTTAAATTAAATATTTAACTTTATCGTTATATTATAAGGTTGGGAATATAAAGTAATGTTTAAAATATTAAAAGTTCCCTTTAATGTGTATATTGTGGGAAATAATATTTTATTCTAAAATGTATTATCCCACATTGAGAAAATGAAGTGTTTGCATCCAGGAAGAAGATATAAATGGAGGTTGAGAGCTCTCTTTTGGGATATGCTGGGATGAATTAATGTGATGCTGTTGGATTTCGTAGAAATCTGATTATTGGGCTTGGAGGACGGAATCCCTCTTTGCTAGCATTCTCTTCGCTGTTGAAAGACACAGTCAGGAGGATTAATGGTGTTTTCATTCAGGAAACACATTGGGCTTCATTTGGTGCTCTCGCATGATGTTTTTACAGGGGTTTGAAAGTGCAGATTTGAAAATAGTGTTTTTGCTACAGTACCGCGTGAATAGTGTTTTTGCTACAGTACCGCGTGAATAGTGTTTTTGCTACAGTACCGCGTGAATAGTGATTTGCTACAGTACCGCGTGAATAGTGATTTGCTACAGTACCGCGTGAACAGTGTTTTTGCTACAGTACCGCGTGAACAGTGTTTTTGCTACAGTACCGCGTGAACAGTGTTTTGCTACAGTGCTGCGTGAATAGTAAAAATGCTACAGTGCCGTGAATAGTGCAGCTACAGTGCGTGAACAGTGTTTTCAGCAGGTTCTATACTTGTGGAGTCCAGGTTTGAATTTGTTTATTATCATATGGTCTGTAATATTCTTCAAATCTGATTTGTATGCTTGGAGTTGGAATTAAATAAATATCATCAGCATTAATCCTCTTGCTTTTGGCATTTGATATGTCTGGTTATTTTTATATTGAATAAACTTGAAAGCTTTACAATAAATACCAGTTTACCAAATTTATCCTCTAGCAAATCAAGAACCAAAAAAATCCAGTAGTCAGCTTGCACACCAACTGTTTGACAAAATTACACTAAGTAGAAAGGACATAAATTTAGTACCGAACAGGGGGTGTCCATTACAGCAAGTGTGAGTGAGAATACTTCTCATTCCAAAGGCTCAAAGAGGAAAGAAAGACCTGAGAAGAGAGAACCTTCCAAGAAGAAGCAGAAAACGAATCCTGATCACCCACCAAGCATGTCTTCTAGGCATGAAAAGGAGGTGAGTCAAGGGGAAGATCAGAGGCAGATAGTATATGAAGTTGATGAGTCTATGGAATCCATGGTACAGAATGATAAACAAGAGAAAGGACAGACACCTCAGCATTCATCAAGTCAATCTCCCCAAGTTGGTGATAATGAGCAACATGAAGAAAAGAATGATGATGAACCAACATCTCCTTTCCGGGAAGATAGGCCACTACCTAAAGAAATACAAGTGAGGGAAACAAGATCTACCATTCCTGATTGGCTGAAAGAGAGACTGACGAGGGTAGTTGTGGTTGAAGAGGAAGAAGATGTGTTTGACTTGGAAAGCCTTATAGGAAATTCTCATGAGGTAATGGAGAAGAAGAAGGCCACAAAGATGTCTAAGGTAATTAGAGATGAGACAGGATCCAGGAAAGTGCAGGTAGCTACACCAGTGGTGGACAAATATGAGGATGAGATTCTTGCAAAAGAATATGACTTAGAAACATTTGAGCTTGGTCCACTTACCTCCAAGCAAGCGATGGAAGAGGCAACTAATTCATTTGAAGCACTTAAAGACAAACTTAAAGAAGAAATGGAAAAGAATAAGAGGCTTGAGAGGGAGGTTAGTGCCTGGAGGAACTGTTTTAGTCATCTTAATCAGCCCTTGAGACGTCAGGATCCAGCAGTATCTCCTTTACAAGCACTCCCTCTTGAATCAGTGGGTGAGGCAGAAAGGGTGAAGAGCTTGGTTCAACTTATGAGTTCTTGGATTGATAAATCCCACAAGATAGCCGCTGAATTTGCAACAAGAATGATGAAGACAGTTCATCGAGCTATCCAGGTCCTTGAGATTATCCATAATCTAATGATAACTGTAGCTGCATTCACTCACACTAGAGATGTTATCACTCCGGTCTTACAAGTGATAAGAGAAACACCAAGACGGATTCTGACACAAGAAAAGATAATGGATGGAGGAACCCATAACCTCCTACAGTGGTCAGCTCTGCTCCAGATGAAGGAGGTCCTTTTTGAAGACGTCAACACCAAATGCAGCCGAGTTGAAGGCATCATTCATCCAATTCAAGACAAGGTGTTTGAGGTGTTGTGTACCATTCTTGATAGGCGGATCGAGATCGAGACAGATGTGGACATCCAAGAGTTGGAAGATAGAATCAAGGTCATCTTTTGCAAAGACGAGAATGTCATCACAGATGAGCAACGAGATCAAATGTACACTACTATGTTCCTAATTGAGAAGACCAAAGAACTTGAACCTGGATGGGAGACAACTCTTCTCACTGCTTTTGATCAAGTCCTTCACTTGGAAGAACGAATGAAGAATCTTCCTGAGATTCCTATTGCTGAGATTGAAGGAATTGTGTCCAGATTCATTGAATATGCTAAGAAAGAGCATAGGAAAGGGAACAAAATTCTACATGAAAAGTTGTTATAGGATGATGTGGCAACTTAATTCCTATTGGTCTATGTCTCCTCGGTATTTGTGCCAATTTTTATTGGCTATGGATTAGTGATGTTTATCTAAATGGGGATTTTTTGTAACAAACCCTAATTAGGGTTTAGGTGTCAAAATCTCAGCCGTTGATCTTCTTTTGATCTGGGCCATTCATTGTATTTGAGGATGCTATATATACCCTCACTCATTTCATTTTAAGGGTTTAGAAGAGTTAGAGAAAAGTTAGAGAAAAGAGAGAAAGCTTAGAGAGAAGAAAGTTAGAAAGTTATTGTTGTAGCAAGATTGAGTAGTGAAGAAAGAATTTTGAACAATTGTTGTCCATTTGGCTATGAGATCAATAAAATATTGAAGTTATGGTGTTTTATTGCAATACTTGTGGTTATCTTCATGATTGTTTATCTTCTTGAATCACTCTCAGTTGAAATAGCATTTAAATTTTAAGTTTGAAGGACGAAGTGTTGTGCTTGATCTTTGATAAGATTCATATTCCAAACCACTAGCTTCTTACTGATTGTAAGGACGCCTTGTGTGGTCAACTGGAAACATTGAGATTGATTAAGAATTCAATCATTCTTGGAAGTATTGATATGTATCTCTATGATAGTATCTATATCCTTGATGATTTGAAAGTTATTGAATCCCCTTAGGAGATCGCATCAATTCCAATTGAGTTGTAATTTCTTGGCGAAACTGAAATTGGTAGAATCTTATCAAGTCCAGTCTTCATTGAGTCATTCTTAGGATTAGCTCAAGTATCCCTTCTTAGAAACCCTTATCTTTTGACATTTTTTGAAAATCCATTAGTGTTAGGAAAATCTTGTTCCTTCATTTGGAAAGAAAACGTGGACAAGCTTTCTCTGAAAGTACGTAAGACCCCTTGAAGAAACAGCATATACAACGACCACTGGTGCTTATCCACACGTAGAGATCCTACAACAAAGAACCTTGAAGTCATCCCGATTGATCCTTTTCGCGACATCTTTAGCATTCGGAGACTTTAATCAAGAGAGGATAAGGTACCTCTGGGTATTTTATTCTGTGTTTGGTCGTGTACAAAATACACATCAACACTCTGGAAGAGTGATTTTGGCCTGGGACGCAAACCCCAGGTCTGAGTTTGCTGGGACGTAGCCCTCAGCAGGAGTTGATAGTGGATTTATCTAGGATTGCACAGAGATTGTCAGAGGTAGAAGACACATCTTCTTGTCATGAAGATTCAACGTGCATATTGGTGGTTTCAACAGGGCGGCTGGTCTATTTCAGCTGGCACGTGATTTGCAGCAGCTTCCATGCCTCCTTTGCAACCACACCTTGTTTGTATGTTGGCTTGAAGGGTTGTATTCATCTTATTTGGTCTTCCTTGTTCGTTGCCAGTAATATTCTTCCATCTGGCATCAATCCAAATTGAGAAGAGCTCCAAATAAATGTATGGATTCTTGCTGAATACAAAACTAGGTTATTTGCCTGCCTGGTATGATTTGCAGTATTTTCAGATTGCTTAAGTGTTCTTACATATGAACATTGTTTACTGTTTTATTTCACAGTTGTTGCTATTTATCAATTACTTTACTTATAACATCAAAACCCAAAAAGAAACAATCCCTTTCTGCAACTTCTGTCTATTCTATAAGATCACCAGAAAATTACAAAAATATAGTATGTTTAATTAAGAATTTACAGCAGCAACAGCAAAAGGATCCATTTGGGATCTTTCAGTGGTATCAAAGCCTAATCCTGCCAGCTTGTGGGGTGGTAATTGCATTCACTTGGTGTGATTGGATTTGGTTTTCAATTGGACATAAAAAGAATCATCATGACAGGGTTATGTAAAAATAAACAAGTAGGAAGGGAATTTGATCAAACACCTTCAAAGAGTTCAAGACACACTAGAGGTACAACTACATCTAAAAGTACAAGGATGCCCCCTGTTAATACATTCAATGATATAGTCATAAGCAACTATCATGGGTATTGCTCCCTTCCAAAAAAGCTACAAGATATGCTTACCTTCACCCAATTTATGGGTATTCCGGATGAAGCTGAAGATGCTATGAATTCATATCAGCTGCAAATAAAAAGAGAAGAACCGATTGACTCATCCATAAATGAGGTTTGTAAAAATCTCTATGAGGAATTTGATGAACATGCTACAAGGGATGAAGTGGTACCTATAAATATTGAAAACATGTCACAAGGTATGGCAACCATTCTGATTTTTATAACAGCAGTCCTTCATATGAACACAATGATGATTCAAAGGTCATGGCACATGAGGAGGAAGTTGTAGGAGGGATTCCTACAGTTGGCACGCAATATATGAGTGTTAAACAAGAGGGATGCAAGGGGAAAACAAGCCATAGCAATTCTGACTTTTATGACAGCAGTCTTGTTACTGAGCATAATCAAGATTTCGATGCTTTGGTGCATGAGGATGATGGTTGTGAGGGGTCATCTCATGCAAACACTCATTGTTTGGGTGTTACTGATGCTTTTGATATTGAAGATACATGTCATAATGAGTCTGATTTTTCAAATCAGACCTTAGAAGATGGGAACAAAACAGAAAATGTGCCTAATGGTGATGGTTCCGAGGAGAGTTTGACGGATGTGTATGAGTCTATCTTGATAGGGGAGGTGTAGATTGAACTTGGCAAATCAGCAGCGTCTAGCATGTCATTCGAGCCACCCCACGAGGTTCATAACAAAAGTGATATATCTTCTCTTCCTCAAGATATGGCAGCCTTTGGTCAAGAAGAGAATAATGATTTGCATTCTAGACTTGAAGGTACACATGGTGCAATCATGGGTTATGATAATGTGAATAATACAATCCATCATTAATCAGATTTTGTGCATTTTGGGACAGCTGATATAGAGCAATCTCAGAGGATGAATGAAGGATGGTTGGCAAGAGCCAAGCAAGCCATGTTGATAGCTCATCAAGCCAAGCTTCAACTTCAGCACATTCATGATACTCCTCACCATATTGGTAAGGAAGAACACGAGCTATCTAATTCTGATTTTTCAGCTGATATTGGTTATTTTTTACATGGTGGTGATGGAATTGATAATGAGGCTCATAGTGGACCAGCCACTAATGAGTTATCCTTTATTGGCATAGAAGGTGTTCCCAATGCACCTTTCATTTTGCCACCTCTTTCATATGATAAGGCAGCATTGTACTTATTGATTGGTAACTCAATTTTCTTAGATTTGATAGTCGGCTATGAAGATCAGCATGTAAGGGACTTCATTTGTTACATGGCTCAACAAAAAATTTACTTAGCAACCTTTAATGTGTTAGTTTTCATGATCAGATTAACCATAATAAACAGAAAACTAAAGTTGCACAGTAAAGCATACAAATAGAGGATCACACAACACAAAAGCTACCCTAGGAAAACCTCCCTCTTGGAGGAAAAACCCAGCAACAACAGATCCTCAGATCTAATTATTATTCTGAAAATGTGGATTCACTTACCCAGCTAGGGCAAAATACAACAGCAGGAGATAATAGATAAGATCAGACTTATCTCAGTCCTTAGAATGCATGAAATCACAGTGCTGATTTGCAAGCCTTTACACTGAAATCCGTTGTCCTTTGATTGTGCTTCACTGCCCTTCAATGGTGGTTTGTTGTCCTCTAATTGTCTTCACAGTCATCTTCCAGTCTTTGCTATCATGGAGAACAAGTTCGCTATCCTCAATGTGTATTCATACTAGCACAGCAGATGATGTCCTCCTTCAGTCAGATTTCGCATTGTATATAGCAGAGGCAGCTTGCATATAACCTTCAATGAATTCACTAATCTTTAGGCAAAATCCTCATTAGATAAACAGTAGAGATGGTTCACTTGTAACTTTCAGATTTTGCATATGGAGGAGCAGAGATAGTTCGCTGATTGTGTGTGGTGTATGTGTCAAATGATACTTCATTTGCTTGCATTTATATATGATTAAACTCCCTTAATCACCCTCCAAGTCGGCTAGGAGGTTTTGGCGCCAAGGTTTACTTGAACCATATTTATTGCCACCCAACTTGGGGCCTATATCCTTCACACGCTACAAAGTAATGGTTATAGGGTCGGCCCTATAATGAGGTTTGCACGTTACATATTGGTGAAGCCCTATCCTTGGGCGATGAGCTGGAGTATTACGCGTTTGGCAAAGATTAGAGGCCCAGCCCTATTTAAGTTTCCAGGCCACCTAAATGAATAGGTGCGATTTACAAAGAAAAGGGCCCAGTCCTTTTGGATGGGTTCTAATGTTGCCTTGCGGCAATTAGAACCCATCTCCTATTTATTTTCACCCTAGTTACAAAACAACACTCCCTCTTAACTAGGGAGGAAAATAAACACAAAACCATATTCACATGGATAATCCCATGGCCTGAAATTTTACAAAGTTTAAGAATAGGGCCCAGCCCTAAGCAATACAAAATACACATCATGATCTGAGCATACAAATACATTGCAATATGAGCCTTTCCATAATGTTCTCCTCTATAATGCCAGGAGAGGATGAAATCAAATTTCATAGCTATATGCTTTCCTGGAACCTGCATATATCACCAAGATTTAAGATCTTTCATCATGCACACCCACAGAGGATGGGAGACCTTTCCTCATGCACACCTGCAAGAAAAATACTCATATGAACATACAACATAAATCATGCACAACCGCAGAGGATACATAAACTTCTCCCAGAGAAGGACAATCTGTCACCTTGCACACCGCAGAGGGTGAATACGCTTCTCCACTGAGAAGAACGAACTACCACCTTGCACTCCGCAGTGGGTGGACTCACCTTGCACTCTGCAGAGGGTGAAAGAAACCTGCCACCTTGCACTCCGCAGAGGGTGAAAGAAACCTGCCACCTTGCACTCCGCAAAGGGTGGACTTACCTTGCACTCTGCAGAGGGTGAGCGAGAACTACCACCTTGCACTCCGCAGAGGGTGGATGATACACCCAATGTATCATGGTTAGTATCAAAACATTTTGCAATAGACAAGGAATATACATTAAATATATATTATCAATTCCAAAAAGGAAATAACTTTGCTATAATCAAGTAGAGATCATACATTAGACATATTCTTATTAAATCCATCATTAGAGATGAAACACAAAGTTTAGAAAACCAGCAATAAGATTTACTGAAATAAGGTATTTTGACAGTATCATGAGACTCCCTCTAAAACCCTATCTAGATGATAAATCCACAATAGATTTCCTGACTTAAAGTTGGAATCAATCTAAAATAGAATTTATCAATTTGTATCCTTAATAAAGAGAAGGTTTGAAAGTTTGAGTAGACTTTCAAATCTAGATCCGATGGCATGAGCTGAAGTGGACCTTCTTAGATCATGCTTGAGGACCTGAAAATTTTCCTTCTAGATCAGTTGTAAGGGTTAGTTTCCAATACATCATTACTGAAATAAAACAACAAGATCAGAAGTTTTAACTTAGGGATGGATTACAAACCAATAGATCAAAGGAGGAAATCTTCACGATTGTGGGGATTTGATACTTCATTTATGTTTGCATCTTCTTGTTCGTCCTGAATTTGACAGTCCCTTGCAAAGTGGCCAAGCTTGTTGCATCAGAAGCATCGGATGTGAGATAAGTCTCTTGGTCTCTTCCTTGAATAGAGGGGTATAAGAGCTGAAATCTCTATTTCTCTTAAGATCATTCTTCTTCCAATGGCTGCCTTCCTTCTTAGCCAAGAGAACATGTTGCTCATCATAAGGGTTCTTAATTTTTCCTTTTGCAGCCAGCCGAGACTCTTCTTGAATGCAATCTCCCATTAATTGATCAAACTTAGGAAGCTCAACTCTGGCACCGATTCCTTGAACAAAAGGTTCCCAAGAGAGAGGAAGACCATTTAGGGCAGTCATAGATAAGTCACTGTATTCAACGCCCTTCCCAATGGTAGCAAGTTGATCTCTTAGCTCAGAGATTCTCATGAAATAAGTAGCAACGAGTTCTTCTTTCTCTAATTTGATGTAAGAGAGCTGATTCCTTAAAGCAAGTATGAAGCTGGTATTGTTGACTTCGTACATCTTTTCCAATGTGGTGAACATCTCCCTAGCGGTCTTCTTCATGGAGATGGATGGCACCAAGTGATTTTTGACGGAGTCTATTATTATCCTTTGAGCTTGGAAGTCCTTCTTCTTCCAATCTACCTTCTCACTTTTATCCTAAGGTTCTTTAGCATTCTTGCCAACATATTCAGCAAGATCATTCAATGCCATCATTATCCTGACCTTCCAAGAAGAGTAATTTGTGAGACCTTCCAATCTATCTTCAGCCCTGATATAAGAAGCCATGAGGACTAAACCTTTCAACAATAGGTTAGATATGAGCACAAATCTGATCACAACCTCTATACGAACCTAGAGCTCTGATACCATGTTAGCTTTCATGATCAGATTAACCATAATAAACAAAAAACTAAAGTTGCACGGTAAAGAATACAAATAGAGGATCACACAACACAAAAGCTACCCTAGGAAAACCTCCCTCTTGGAGGAAAAACCCAGCAACAATAGATCCTCAAATCTAATTATTATTCTGAAAATGTAGATTCACTTACCCAGCTAGGGCACAATACAACAGCAGGAGATAATAGATAAGATCAGACTTATCTCAGTCCTTAGAATGCATGAAATCACAGTGCTGATTTGCAAGCCTTTACATAGAAATCCGTTGTCCTTTGATTGTGCTTCACTGCCCTTCAATGGTGGTTTGTTGTCCTCTAATTGTCTTCACAGTCATCTTCTTGTCTTTGCTATCATGGAGAACAAGTTCGCTATCCTCAATGTGTATTCATACTAGCACAGCAGATGATGTCCTCCTTCAATCAGATTTCGCATTGTATATAGCAAAGGCAGCTTGCATATAACCTTCAATGAATTCGCTGACCATTAGGCAGAATCCTCATTAGATAAACAGTAGAGATGGTTCACTTGTATTCATAACTTTCGAATTTCGCATATGGAGGAGCAGAGATAGTTCGCTGATTGTGTGTGGTGTATGTGTCAAATGATACTTCATTTGCTTGCATTTATATATGATTAAACTCCCTTAATCACCCTCCAAGTCGGCTAGGAGATTTTGGCGCCAAGGTTTATTTGAACCATATTTATTGCCGCCAAACTTGGGGCCTATATCCTTCACACGCTACAAAGTAACGGTTATAGGGTCGGCCCTATAATGAGGTTTGCACATTACATATTGGTGAAGCTCTATCCTTGGGCGCTGAGCTGGAGTATTACGTGTTTGGCAAAGATTAGAGGGCCCAGCCCTATTTAAGTTTCCACACCACGTAAATGAATAGGTGCAATTTACAAAGAAAAGGGCCCAGTCCTTTTGGATGGGTTCTAATGTTGCCTTGCGGCAATTAGAACCCATCTCCTATTTATTTTAACCCTAGTTACAAAACAACATAATGAAGGCACATTTATTTGTGGAAATATAGGTAAAGTTACAACAACTGTTTGGAGGTCTTGGAAAAGTATTCAACACACTTTACTTGTTGGAAATTGGCTCATTGATGGATTCATATCAGCATTGATGGTTGGTAGTACTTGTGGCTTCAATTGGAGTGAAGTTCTTAGCTGGTTAGATGATGTTCAGGTCCACAGGAGCAGTATAATGAGTATTGACATGATCGATGGATATGACAGTGCAAAGATTTGCGATCCTAGTATTGACATGTGTGGTGTATTTCTTCAGTGGATCCATGATGAGTTTTTTCACTTTGGGTATAAAAATGTTTATATTAGAGTAGTGCAGCGGTTGGGTGAAGCAACATTTATCAGATAGATATGGGATCCGGTGAATTGGTTTTCAGCGTGCAGGTGCAGATTGCTTGAGGGCAAGCAATCTTCGGGAAGGGAAGATATTAATGTCCCCTTTTCTAGGTGACATGAGATGAGCAGGGGTTGACCTACCATTCGAGTTCCCGTAGGTCAATGACATGGTTAGGGGACTCATTCTAAGGGTCATGGAGCTTTGCAGGGGCTCTATGAGCCATTTTGGACCTTCAGACGACAGTTCCTATTTTTTAGTGAGAACTGGCAGTTGACTGAATGACCACCTGAGGGACCAAGGAGTAGAGCAGGATCCTTTTGAGCAGTTACAGGTGTTTGGAGAGAGGTTCCTACTTTTTAGGGCGATTCCCTACTTTTTAGGAGGTTGTGGCAGTTTCCATATTTGAGGTTCCACGGGACCATACCATGGTTTCAGTTTCAGGAAGATTGGGTGTGTTTCCTAGTTTCTAGGAGTATCCCTAGATTTTAGGGATGGAATTGTCAGTTGGCCCTTCTTGTCTGACATCAGTCACAGACAGGTGACGAAGTCAGATTCATGTTTGGTTGGTTATTTTGGGCTATTATTGGATCTATGGAAATATTTTAATATATTTAAATATTTCCTAAGTTAGCGATTAAATAAATTAAAATAAGGCTATGTATATAGCCATTTCGGAGTAATGAGGGGTTTTTGGCTTCATCTGGTTTGATATGCCTATGTGTTATAGCTCGTTGGAAAGGTCTTGAACTTTGCTACATGATTCTCACCTCCCGGAGTCTTTTTGGATGCTTGAAGCTATTTATTCGCAATAAAGTGATTTTTTTTATAGTTTGACGCCATAATTGGGAAAGTATCACTTTAATTATAAAGCACAAGCTTTATTATTCTTTAGGGTTCGACTTGCAAAGGGAAAGGAGTTATAAGGAGATGAAAACCTAATTGATAACATCTTTGATCATTTTGAAACTAGTGAATTTGGGAATTGCTCTAGAAGAGTGATTTTGGTCTGGGACGCAAACCCAGGTCTAAGCTTGCTAGGACGTAGCCCTCGGCAGGAGTTGATAGTGGATTTATCCAAGATTGCACAGAGATTGTCAGAGGTAGAAGACACATCTTCTTGTCCTGAAGATTCAACGTGCATATTGGGGGTTTCAACAGGGCAGCTGGTCTATTTCAGCTGGCACGTGATTTGCAGCAGCTTCCACGCCTCCTTTGCAACCACGCCTTGTTTGTATGTTGGCTTGAAGGGTTGTATTCAGCTTATTTGGTCTTCCTTGTTCGTTGCCAGTAATATTCCTCCATCTGGCATCAATCCAGATTGAGAACAGCTCCAAATAAATGTATGGATTCTTGCTGAATACAAAACTAGGTTATTTGCCTCCCTGGTATGATTTGCAGTATTTTCAGATTGCTTAAGTATTCTTACATATGAACATTGTTTACTGTTTTATTTCACAGTTGTTGCTATTTATCAATTACTTTACTTATAACATCAAAGCCCAAAAAGAAACAATCCCTTTCTGCAACTTCTGTCTATTCTATAAAATCACCGGAAAATTACAAAAATATGGTATGTTTAATTAAGAATTTACAGCAGCAACAGCAAAAGGATCCATTTGGGATCTTTCAGTGCAATAGTCCGTAATAAAAACAAATGTTTCTATCATGTAAAAAATGATTTCAATTCTGTCTACACATGTAATGCGATGGCAAACCAAATAATTTAAATTCAATCTTCATGACATCAATTATAATGTTACACAGTTAGAAATGCTTACTGTGTTCGACTCTCAATGAATATATATACATTTTTCTATCAAGAATTCCAAAATACAGATCAAAGGAAAATAACGCACATGACCAGCGCAGTCGCAGAACCAATCTCTTCAGGAATTTCGCATAATAAGTTGGAAGAAACATCTATCATTTTGAGCATCGTAAGCCTGTCATCAGCATATGAGATTCATGTTAGATATATGTTCTACACAAATAAATAATAAGTTAAATATCAGATACATATTCTAAATAAGTAATAATAATTAATTCTTAATGAAAACTGTTCCTACTGTCTTTTCACATTGAAAAAACATATATCATATACCGGCCAACAGCGGCTGGAAGATAAGAGAGTTGATTATGACTGACATTCAAAACTGTCAGAAAGGAGAGATTTCCTAGGTCTTCTGAAATGGTCTGGATGCTGTTGTGAGCCAATATGAGTTTCTGTAGCTCCACGGCCTAGAAAAAGAAGAGGTCAAAATTAAATGAGCAAATTATTTGTTCCTATGTTATCAAAACCTTAAATAGAAACATCATAAAGACCATATATCTGGAGTAGTTCAAGATTCAATTGCATGGTCGGATGAATTTTATAACTGCCCAAACAAATTCTAAATACGAATGGGAAGGATTAAGCCTCATACCTCCCACCACTTCTCTCCTTCTCCAATTGCATCTAAATTATTGTAAATCTGATGTGGCACTTCCCTTCCATCCAAAGAATACCAATGAGTTGAAAGCCCGAGTCAAAAAAAGCACTTTAAAAATTCAAAAACAATTGCCAAAAATTAAATTACAGCACTGCGCTAGAACTAGAACAAACAAAATTTTGGCAGAGCTTTAACAATTGCAAGCCAAGAATCTGCAACAGTTATGAAGAAATGCTATACTGTATTTAGAGACATGCCATTCTAACTCAATAAACATTCATTGAAGAGGTACCTGCACAAGTTATGTGGCAGCACATTCATTGCATCGGTAAATGACTTTGAGTTCACCTCTAAATTTCCACTATTTATGTGTGTTTCTTGTTTTGGTTGTTCATAATGGGGGACATATGTTACTTTAATTCAATCATATTCTATTGAAATGATTTCTCATAGAGTGAGATGCAAAATCCTTTATGAAACGAGATTTTGTGAGCTTAATGTTTAGGAACTTAAAAACATACATTAAAAGAGTAATAAATATATTATCAAATGTAATCAAGAAAGACACGTGATTGTTTCCAGGTTTGTTTTTATATGATGCACTTTCACACCACGGTTCAAGTATTCACCTTCTTCACACTAGTAGTAACATCACTTAGAAAATCTTGTGTGCTTTGTGGGTCCCATTGCTTTAGTGATGTGATTGTTACCAACATTCATGAGAGGAAGGTCATTACAAAAGTGAAAACTCAGGGACATTAATCGTCGTAGAGATGACTTGAACATACTAGGATGAAAATCCCAGCCAATAAAAAATCAAAAATTTAATTGATATCTACATTGGACACTCCAATTACTTGACAAAAGGAAGGGCTTTATTTAAGTTGCTCCAAAAGCATTTTTCATCACTTTGTCATCACCATACTGTTTTCATCGGATCTGCTTGAGCCACTGATTGGTAGAGTCCTAGACATCTTATGATTCAAACAACAGCTTATGTATGACTCTTTGTTTTGGCCCAAAATTTTATAATGATTGTGGCAGTATTACTCCAAGTGTCTGGGACAGGAGGAGGTGGGTACACAGAGACAAGGTTTCAGGGACAACAAAAAATATCCTAGATTTTGCAGATGGCTTTTACAATAAACTTAAAAAATTCTAAATAGCTTAATGTAGGGGAAAAGAAGAGGTCCAATAATTTCTCTTTCTTATTTATCTTCTGATTTGCTCAAGTTGGTGGAATGACAACAGCAGCATTAATTATGGCCTGCCATTACAGACTAGTGCTAATATGTCAAAGGTTAACAATTTAACCTTATGGGTAAATGAGCCGAGTGAGCTACAATTACTAATAGCAGAAACAACTCTACATTTTGGTAAATTTCAAAAGGCCAATACATAGTATATAACCAATTCTGTTCAACAATTAGGCAATAATTACTGAAGTTTTTCCAAAGCATTGTCAATGTTGCCACTACATATTTCTGTAAAATGGTGAAAATTTAGAAATAATTTTATAAATCAGACAGTTCTGTAGAATAATGAAAATTTAGAAATAATTTTATAGACCAGATAGTTCTCTAAAATGGTGAAAATTTTGAAATAATTTTATAAACCAGATAGTTCTGTAAAATGATGAAATTTAGAAATGTAAAGCAGTAACTACATAAAGGACCTCAGAAGCTTAAGAGGATGTGATTGCTATTGAGACTGAGTTTTGGTAGATGAGTTAACAAGTTCCCAATGTAATATCCCCCTCATTAATGTTAAGTAAATAATGTTCTTATAATATTATTATTATTTTTCTCTTCCTCACATTTAATATTTTGATGTTCGAATATATAAACAGTATTGTGAGTATACTCCTAATATATTTTTTATGAGCAATTCATTTCAGTTTGCATCTGGAAATAATCACAAAGCAATAAATAAGAAAGATTTTTAAGGAACGATTGCATTATGTTAAGGAATAAACATTAAAACAATTACCAAACCAATACACAAAGGGTGCAGATCAAGTAATTATATGTAACAAGCTGCAGTTTTAGTTAAGTAAGCAATAAGGGACATGTCTCATCAAGAGTCAAAGGGTATGACTCTTTGGTAAAATAAATACAAATCTGGAGATGAAGGAATGGCATCGAATGTGAAAAGATATTTGTGGAGATCAATTATAAATCAGATCTCATACTTACAGCCTGGTACCCTGAACTACTCATTGTGACAATACTGTTTACTCTTTCTGATAAATGTTACAACAGAAATCTGCATATATAAGTCAGTAAAATGAATGAAAGAAAATATTATTACTAAAGTAATTGAACTCTAAAGAATACTGAATACTCTTAAATATTCAGTAAAAGAACTCAGTAAAGAACTCTTAAAGTAGTAAACATTAACAAGAATATATATATGATTCCATTATTGCTACTACTGTCGGTATCTAAGAAGGGACTGAATTGTTTCCAAAGAGGGGCAGTCTAAATCCAGCCACTAGGATGATTCCCAAGATAGCGTAAGGATCAGCATCCCGTAAACTTTGAGGGCATGGTCCCTGTTGTGACCTTTTTCACACATCGCCCCATTGCAAATGGTGACCCTCTCTTTTCCCGCTTTCCAGGGTTTTTGTTAGTGTCCCATGGCCTTCCACTTCAGTTTTGCCAAGCCTTGCTCAGTTTTGAACGGTTCAAGTCCTAGAGATTGAAAGCTAGTTTTTGCAAGCCAAGTGATACCAGAGTCTGGATACTGTCAAAGTGCCTAGAAAGGCCAAAGGACGAAGATCGCAATTGATTTGGACAAATTTGGACAACTTTCTATTTTTAGAAAGTTTTCTTTTTTTGCTTTTTCCTATTTTTTAGGAAGTTTCATTTTTAGCATTTTTAGCCCAATCCCCAGTATGGTTATTTTTAGAAAGTTTTCCCTATTTTTTAGGGATGTCTGCTTTTTGCTTTTTCAGAATGGGGACCTAGGGTTTGCACTGATACCACTGACATGCTTCGACTGCGATCGAAAATTTTCAAATTTTGACCCAAAAAACTAAGTTCCTATATTTTAGGGGTCTGGAATGTCATCCTGATCCTCAAATGTCTTGAAATTTTGGCGAAGTCTAGAATGTCATCCTGATCCTGAAATTTGACTAAGTCTGGAAAATTGAAGAATCCTCCAAAAACTAGATTCTGCATTATAACTCCTGGAGTTCCGAAACCACTCTCAAACATCTTAACAATATATATGAAATATAACTTAAAGTATAACCACTTATACTTAAATGTTATATTTCATATATAGTCTGCCCTCTTGAGAGCCTCCAAAAGTCCGCCTTGAAGAGAGAGCTCTAAACTCCACCCTATGTTGAGAGATGCCTAAAGTCCGCCTTGAGGAGCTAGTCTAAAACTCCACCTTGGTAGTCATGCTTTCAAAAGTCCGCCCTCCTTGATGTCTCATGAAAATCCGCCATGATGGAGGTCATTCAAAAGTCCGCCATGAAGAGGATGGGATGAAGGCCTTTCAAAGTCTGCCATGCTTGGTGGAGAGGTCATAAAACTCTGCCCAAGATGGAAGGGGCATCAAAGTCCGCCCAAGGAGAGGCCTCTCCAAACTCCGCCATATTGGAGGGATGTTTAAAGTCCACTCATGATGGTGTGTAAGCCTCTTAAGGCCTCCCAAACTCCGCCCAAAACTTGATGATGAAGATAGTCATGGCATCCTCCAAAGTCCGCCATGCTGGTTGAAGACTTCCTAAACTCCGCCTTGAAGAGTAAGCCCAAAAGTCTGCCCTATCATGGGGAATGTCTAAAGTCCGCCTTGGTAGTCATGCCTTCAAACTCTGCCATATGGTGGAGATGTCATAGAAGTCTGCCCAAGGAGAACACCTTCCAAAACTCCGCCCATGGTGCTGGTCATCCAAAATTCCGCCCAAGGTGTTGCTGAGTGGATGATGCCAAGTCTAAAAGTCCGCCCATGGTGCTGGTCAGCCTAAACTCCGCCATACCTTGGAGAAGCCATGAAGAGAGGCTCCCAAACTCCGCCCAAGTATGTCAAGTGGTGGTCATGCCTCTTAAACTCCACCCAAGATGCTAAGTATGGTGTTGAAGACCCTCTTAAACTCAGCCCTAGGCCTTCAAAGGTTGTAAGAGATGGTCAAGAAAGTCCGCCATAGAGGGGTCAAGAAAGTCCACCATGCATGTTGGGAAGGCCATGAGGAAATGCCAAGTAGAAGTCCACCCTACACTTGGACATGCAAGATGTTGTGAGGTGTCTAAAGTCCACCTAAGGAGAGAGCCTCCAAAAGTCCACCCTATGAATGGGATAAATGAAGTTTAAGGCAAGCAAACAAACATGATGATAGAAGTCATAAAACTCCGCCCAAGCATCATGTTAGAAGATGAAAACTCCGCCCAAGCATGAAGTTGAAGCCTCAAAACCCCGCCCTACTCTTGGAAGTCAAACAAGAGTCAATAAAATGTGAGTGATGTCATCAAATCTTCCAAGAAAATCGAACTCCTAATCAAATTAGAAAGTTGGAAATTAAAAAAATTTGAAGATCAACGAGCTGGAAAATCAAAATAGAAACTCAGAATTAAAATGGGAAAAGAGATATTTATGATTTTCAGACTGAGTTCCAAATTAGAAAATTTATGGAAGATACTATTTTATGAGCCTAGTTCGAATTAATCAACTAAAAACAATTTAGAAACTTGCACAAACAAAAGATTTTCGAACTAGAGAAGATGACAACACTTTCCCAAGATTTTAGTTAGATTTAGAAACATGAGTTGGATGATTTTGCATGTTCCTAATTGGGAATTCAACTTCATTTACAAATACTTCATTTGTAACTTCATGTTTACACATCAAGAAGTTCGAACTTCTTTAGCTGAGGAGAGCATAAAGAATTGTTTACAGATTGGAGTTCATTTGGAGAAAATCTTGATATTGCTTGCAGTTGGGTGAGCTTCTTGTCAAAGAATCCACAGATTGTGGAGTATAACCAGCTAATAGGAGGCAGATCATTCGGAATTTCTGAGTTTTTCTAAAGATCTTTCTGTCTTCTTGTCTTTTTCTTCTCTCCCCATCGAAGGTGAAGTTGAATTTACGATGCAGATTTGTGCATTTTCTGAGTTTTTCAGAATCATTGAAAATGATTTTAGTGGATTTATTCGAATTCTTAGTGAAGGAAAACCATTTTATTGACTAAGTAAAAGAGATTTTTTGAAGTTATAACACTTGGTGTTGGATTGTGATCATAGTCATCCTTAGGATTGAAGAATTTATATACAAAAATCCATTTTTGTGGCTTGGATTGAAGAATTTATATACAAAAATCCATTTTTGTGGCTAAGTATGAAAATGAAATAAAATCTCCAAACACTTAGCCCTTCGCAACCTCGATTTTCTTTAATCCAAGATAGATTTCTAACTTATTTTCCTTCGGTCGCAGGAGGAAATAGAAGCGGGATCATCATAGAGATGGCAGCTGGAATTTCAAGCCAAACTGAGGATTGAGGACAAGTTCACGAGCAAAGTTCATCCGAGCATGGATATAGCCAAAATTTGGCTAAGTATGAGAAAATTCCAATTTCCTCAATTATGATGAAGGCATGGAGAAATTATTCTCCAAATGCCAGGGTATTGAGAGGGAGGGCATGATCACAGCGAATGCTTGAACAGTTTGATCCCATCATTTCATATTTGCAAGGGGTTATCTAGAGTTTTTACCCTCCTCACACGCAACATAAATTGGCCGCTGAAGGCAGGATCGTCACAGAAAACACAAATGGAATTTCAAGCCAAATTCAGAATTGAAGATAGGACCACGAGCAAGGTTCGTCCAAGCATAGAGAGGGCCAAAATTTGGCTAAGTATGAGAGATACTTCACGAAGGGATTTCTTCTCCAAATTCGAGGCACTTGAAAGAATCTCAAGGCATCAAGAGAGAAAAGTTCTCAGACTTGGTGAAAATATGGAAAAGTTAAATAAATTTCCAACTTCTTGAAGGATTTCATCTCCTGAAGAAATTAAAAAAGACAAGCTCCCAAGCAGAATCAAATGGTGACAAGAAGGAATCAAATTTCCATACTTAGACAATTTCTTGACACAAATTGGAAAATTCAAGGAAGACACCCAACACATTGAGGTGGCGCCTCATCATCTTCCAACCAATCAGATCGTTCCAAGTCAACATGTCCAGGTTTGATGAACCTGACTTATCCAGAAGCTTCTAGAAGGGCACACTTCACAATGCAACAACCTTCTATTTTCATTGATGGTTCATATTTAGCAAGAAGGACAAGTGTCCCAAATGTAATTTTCTCATAGGTCGAAGGTAGTTAGTTTTGGGAAACCCTAATTAGGGTTTGTAGCTTTCAATCTGGGGCCCTTGATCACTGTTTGATCTAGGTCGTTCATTTGTTTTTGAAAAACTATATAAGGCTACCTCCTCTCATTTGGAGAGTGTGAGGTTTTTGATGTATTGTTGCGTGAGGTCATTTCCAGATAATATATTGCATGTGCGTTGCTTTGTAATCTCTATTGTTTGAATGATTTGCATGGTTTCAATTTCCTCAACACTTAGTTAAAATTAATTTATATTTGCTTTCATTGTTGTTAATTCGAATGAAGGATTTGATAAGTGTCAATTAATGGTGTATCTACGCTCATACTTTTGGTAA
The DNA here is from genome assembly GCF_030272615.1 of Cryptomeria japonica. Classification (NCBI taxonomy): domain Eukaryota; kingdom Viridiplantae; phylum Streptophyta; class Pinopsida; order Cupressales; family Cupressaceae; genus Cryptomeria; species Cryptomeria japonica. The sequence goes on along the minus strand of NC_081413.1, from coordinate 723,531,352 downwards.
ATGGATGACTTCCATTTCACCGTGCAAAGTTAGTCTGAGCTCGTCCTCTGTGCATCCCCACATCTCGATCATAAGCACAACCCATCGAAGATTGCACCGACTTTGTGTAGTTGTCCCTAGTGTGGCGAAACAAAGTTTGGTTTCTCGAGAGCATCCAGTTGATACCATCTCCAAAGTTCATAGGATTAGATTAGCTTTCCCGAACCCTATCCCTTTTTACTTTTCTTTTGAAAGTCTAAACCCCAAAGAACCCCCCCCAAAAAAAGAAGAGCCTAAAACTGCTAAATCCATCTAAGTCCAGCAGTTCAAGAAAGTTGTTAAACGTAAGTGCCCCTTGAGATTTTCAGCATACACTACCCAAGAAGCTATTCCACTAAAGTCGCTTGTTCGCACATATAGACCTTGGAATCAGTAGTGATTTTTCAGGAGAGGATAGAATACCTTCAGGTATCCTATCCTAATGTTTGGTAGAAGATAAAACAGACACCAACAGTCCCAAGATAGGGTAAATGCCTGCATCCGTAAACTTTGAGGAAGCCTATTGTGTTTTGGTATCTAAGTGCTTTGGCAACATGATCATCCCCTTCTTCCTTAGGACTGGGAATTAACAACGATTGAACATTGCAATTAAGAATTATGGATTAGGAATGATAGAATTAATTATTTAGTATGATAAATTGACAATTTATTCATTAATGATTGATAAATTATTTGAACTATAACAGCTTCAAATATGGAACATCACTAAGAATAGAATTGTCTCCTAATTAATTTACTTTAAGTCATAAGTGTATTGAAATAGATTAATTATTGTTAAACAGGCCTATGCCTAGTAGGGGACATTACAATTGGTATCAGAGCAATATCCTGCCATCCTGTGAAAAGTTAGGTTGATGCAAACTAGCCAAAGGGCACAAAAAGCCTAAGAAAGGGAAAGGAGAAAACTTGCAGCAAAGTCCAATCCCAATCAAGACAATATTATGGCTGAACCAACAGGTGATGAAATGAGGACATTTATGGAGCTAACAACCAAGACATTAATGGAACAAAATGAAAGAACCCAAGTCCTCATGCAAGCCCTGCAAAACATGAATATGTCAAAATCAATGATCTTAGGACAAATTCTAGTGGAAGGGACATTAGTACAAATCACTCAGAAAATATTATTCCAGGAATTTTGTGAAGCAAAAAAACATGAGAACCCTAGGAGAGAAAAGAGACATTCAAGCAAGGACTTAACATAAGATGAATAAGGTAACTCTTCCAAACTTTGATGGGTCCAATAAAATCATAGCCCATGCTTGGTTGCAAAAATTAAACACTTATTTTTCCCTCAGCCCTATGACAGAAGAAGATGCAGTCCAATTTGCCATCCTACACTTAGAAGGCTTGGCTCACAAGTGGTGGCACCATGGGATCCTTACCCAAGGGCACCAAAATATAGTCTCTTATGAAGAATTCTCACAGAAACTGATTAAAAGATTTCATCGAAAACATCCTTAAAAAGACTTCAAAGACTTGACTCAGCTAAAACAGCTAGGGACAGTGGATGAATACATCACTGACTTTCAAAGAATTGCAGTTAGGGTCGCAGGTATTGATGAAGATAGGCTAACCTATCTATTTGTTGAAGAGTTGAAAGAATCATTGAGAAGGTTATTGGGTGCCCTCAATCCAATAACCCTAGATCATGCTATTGAAAAGGCCTTAAGACTAGAAACATCATCCCCAAAGGACAAAACCCCAAATGATCATACAAAGATTTTCCACAAGAAGGATAATCACTACAAAGTCTTCATAAACAAAGATGAGTTCAAGAAAAAGAATTTATATTTCAAATGTCAAGAGCCTTGGGAACGGAGGCACCATTGCCATAAAGGTGGATCGAACAGAAAAAGATCGTGCTATAGATGTAAGGAAAGATGGGAACCTGGTCATAAATGTAAAAGCCAAGCCCATCAAATAGAGGCAAATTCTGAGGAAGAGGGTAAAGAGAATCCTAGCAAGAAAACAAGGTATGACAAAGAAGATCTTAAGAGAATACAGTCAAAAGAAAAAGGGACAGCAAACAGATGGAGCTTTATGGAAGAACAAACCCAGTAATCATGACACCATCCTATCCTTCAGATCTAGAAGCAAAATCTCCATAACAAAAACCAAAAATTAAAAACATTAAAAAATTGTTATATGTCACTTGAAGGTTTCCTTGTCAAATAAAGAACAACATTTTCATTACACATTGCAGAGTAAAGATGAATCAATAAATCATTCTAGGCAATGACGAGGAATCTAAACAATAGATGTCTTAATATGTATGCTCCATGTTTGCATATATCCATGTGTGTACTCCATGTTTTCAAGATTATGCTCTGTGTTAGCTCTATATTTTTAGTTAATCTAGAATATATGAATATCAAGAAGGAATCAAAGATGATATGGCTTTATCTAGAGAACATTGCATTTGAGGTCATAGATGTGTGTCATGCTTCTAATCCTCCTACATAAGTCCTTACCTTACCTTAATGTAAGAGACATCTATGATATTGTGCAAACATTTACATTTTCAAGTGATGAGGAAGGAAAGATGAGAGGAAACTTGTCTTAAAATTACAAACCTTGAAAATTCCCAATCATTAGTCAAGATAACCCACAGTGAATTAAAGATGTTATATATATACATTGAGGACCTAAGGGGTTAGTTTAGGGATCCTTCCATTTAAGGGACTCAATTAAACTATCATTGCTTGAGGACAAGCAATCTTAGGGAAGGGTGGACTTTAATATCCACCTCGTTAATGTTAAGTAAATCATGTTCTTATAATATTATTATTATTTTTCTCTTCCTTACATTTGATATTTTGATGTTCAAATATATAAAAAGTATTGTAAGAATACTCCTAATATATTTTTTATGAGCAATTCATTTCAGTTTGCATCTGGAAATAATCACAAAGCAATTGATAGGAAAGATTTTTAAGGAATGATTGCATTATGTTAGGGAATAAACATTAAAACAATTACCAAATCAATACGCAAAGGGTGCGAATCAAGTAATTATATGTAAAAAGCTGCGGTTTTACTTAAGGAAAGTAAGCAATGAGGGATGCGTCTCATCAAGAGTCAAAGGGTATGACTCTTTGACAAAATAAATATGAATCTGGAGATGAAGGAAGGGCATCGAATGTGAAAAGATATTCGTGGAGATCAATTATAAATCAAGTCTGATCCTTACAGCCTGGTACAGTTTGAGGCTAGTACAGCTTGCTAAAAAACATGGTATATTGAGTTGCAAATTTGTATTAGAATTGCCAAGCAGAAAGTGTGACTTTCTTTTGTGTTATCCTTCATTCATATACTGGTCATGATTTCACTCATTATTTGCCATTTTCTAATGGCTCAACCTTTTAAATTGTGCAACTTCCTTTACTTGTTTGTTTACCTTTTAAGTTGCTGCTATTTCATCATTGTTAGCCACTTTGGGCAGGGTTTTAGATTGGCTATAGGCTAGAGCCACTTGAAAGTGTGTGATTCTTGTGTATTCTAGGAAATTTCCTGATGGCATAGTTTCTTTATTCATTGCCTCCTTTGTCACTGTTTTCTTATAACAGGGCCCCTCCAATCGTGTGTTGAAAATCACTTAACTATTCAACTATTCCTGTAGTCACAATTTTATGATCTCTCTACCACCTTTAGCACCTTTTCTCCTTGGCCTGGCCATTGGAAAAGTGTGCTCTACTACTTAGCTTATTTTCCTTCTGTTGGCATGGATAAATAATGCAACTGCCACTTGTCAGGATTTTTTTTACATTTGCCAATCTTGCATTTTAATTCAAATCTTCGTCATTGCATCTTCTTCCTTCTATGTTGAAGCTATGAATCTTTTAACAAATCGATCATCTTTATTCATCATTCTTCGTCCATAAACAATCTACAAACACTATTAGTGCAAGATATAAATACTAATGAGCATCCAACTCTCCTGTGGAAGAACCAAAGTAATAGCAAGTGGATTTGGTCGATGTGATGAAGAAATCAGCAAGGTAGAGATAGGATTTATTAAATGTTGGATTAAATTTTATGGTCAATAGAATATTTTAGAATCCTCAAGATAGGGAAAATGTAATGAAGTTTCTTCACATAAAATTGCCAAAGAACCATCCTAATGAAATAAACATTTAGAAAAGGTTTTTCAAAGTTGTAGGCAACTTCTATTTAAATTTATGCAATGAACATCTAAGGATAAGTTTGTTTCAATTTGATTCAGCTTTTGTTCCATATTTTTGGTGTGCTTCTGTCGCCGCCTGGTTCCTGAGGCAATAATCCTACACTGTCATACATATTGCAGTCTATATTAACATTACTATTAAATTCTGCATAAGAACATTATCAGGCGTCATATATTAAGCATACAAATTAAGCATATCCCAATGCATACCACCATGAACAAGGATGTTACTGCCTATAACTTAATAACAGATCTGATCTGATCAGATTGGTAGTGATGTCACTAGAGGCTTTTGATTCCTTTCCTTTATATCTCTCAATGTGAGGAAGAGGTCACACCTCTTCATCATGTATGCCCTTTGGCAAGAGACACACCCTTTCACCATTAGCACCCTTTGAAAGAGTACAACTCTTTATTATTTCTGCCCTTTGAAAGGGACGCAACCTTTCACAATCAGATCTGCACTGCTGATTCCCAAATTATCCCGCCTCAAATGAGGTTCTCTTCTTCCTTTTATATCTCATGTTTGAGGGAGTCGCAACTTTTCATTTTATGTCTTTTGACCGTTCATTAACTTAATTAATTTGATTATATTCTTTAATATTTTGATTTTATTTTTAATATTTTAATTTTATTGTTAGTATTTATCATTAAATTCTATTTCAAAGTGGGGACATTACACAAATAAGCTCTGAATCAAGCAAAGACCTAATCTAATTCAAAAAGAGCATTTGTGTATGAGTTGTTATTTTAATACAGTAGCTAATTGTTGTCTTTCATTGGGAATGATTGTGTTTACCGTGTCTTCCCATCCTATGTTCTGCTATGTTTCTATAGTGATCTGCTATGTTTCTAGAGTTCTAATTACATCCTATGTTGAAGGAAACTGAAAGTTCCATGTCTATGAAGAACGGGGAAGATGGATTTTTTTATGAGAGAAGTGTATCACCAGTTTAAAAGATTGATGCAGTGTTATTGTTATGATCTGCTATATGCAAAAGGGGAGAGCTGTGAGGAAACAAGGAGGGGTAGTTGTGCTTTTGAGCTTAGGCTGTGAAGTAAAATATGAAATTAAATTATAATTTAAGAAAAAGCATAATCAGGGTGGAAGAAAAGATAAGACAAAGGCAAAGGCAAAAGCTAACAAAAGACCAACAAAAAGAGTTGCAAAAGTAGAGATTGAGCTGGAAGAGTTATGGTGCCTGTTGGAGGAATGTGAGTTATGCAACAATAAGCAAGCAAGGAAAAAGAAATCTACAGAAAAGATGTTGAAGAGTTATGAGAAGGTGAAAAAGAATGGTAAGGATAAATACTCACCTTGTGAGAAATAGCCATCTTTAGAGAGAAAAGCCATTGAGTTAAGCATTAACCAAGGGGCAGAATTGTTAGAACAAGGAAAGATTAAATCTATTGAAGGGTTTGCAAAAATATTAATGGATAGAAGACCCTTAAATGTGGTCTTCCAAGAGTTACAGAGAGTAGAGATAGATGAATGGTATGAAGATAAAGAGACAAAAGAATGGGATGCAAATGAACAAATAGATGAGTTTGATGCTAGAGTATTTGAGTTGTGTTACTCTAGAGAAGGGGAAAGCATTGAAGATTGACATACAAAAAAAAGAAGAGTTGAAAAACTGCGATGAGAAGGAATGCAACCTATTACAAGAGAAGGCCCAAAATCTGTAGGAGTGAAAACAGTCCACATTAGAGAGGAAGCTGCAACAGAGATGGAGATCTTTGGGAGCCCCATTATGTGATGAAGATTTAATGTTTTTAGAGAACACGGGTTTCCAAAAATAGTTAGAGGAATGTTTAGAGAATCCCATCAGTGATGAAAAATGAGTAGATCATCACTTCCCTAAGGAGGGAACAAGGATGTTTGAGGAAGAGAGTAGACTGTAAGAACCTCAAAGGCCCTTAACTCTGACAACTGTAATTTAGTTGACCCTGTTGCGTTTTAAGTTTGTTCTTTGCAAATTTTGAACAGCAAGTATACTCTAACTACTACAAGCTCAAAAAGCAACTATAGAGAAATGCTAGAAATCAATAATAATTCAGTAGTACTCTGATCAAACCCTTATTACATTTATTCAACCTTAATCTACCCTCGATACATAAACAAACATTATTAGATAGGAACTCAAAAAATACCACGAAATTCTGGAAACCCTTATTCCTTCCTTGCTGTCACACACAGTCCATAATGACAGCCTGCTGTAACTTACTCCAGACTTACCCGAACAGCTAACATGATAGCTCAATGGATGACTCCAGGCTAGGCGCACCTCCAGCTATTTTTATAATATTTTTTTGATTCCTCCAACATGCAAATCGCAGACCCTTAGGGGATTGGCGCTACTTCCCAGGCAGCCGTACAGCCACCAATAAATATCTCCTTTGGGTACCTCTGTTTCCCTGTTTGCTGCTGCAACAAAATACTGAAGAATAACGGTGCCTCCCTGACTAATAAGCACAAACTTGGTCCCTGAATGAAACCAACTGGAAGAGCAAGATCAACTGATATTACACAACCTCTGATGTTGTTGTACAAGAATCCCACATTTTCCTGTACCGATACCTCTGATCACTGCAGAAGAATCTTTTGCTAAAACCCTTGGCCAAAACTCCTCTCAGAGCTCCAAACAAAATATCACAACTTAACATAATGAAAAGAAGACCTAAAATCTTCTTTAATCCTCTCCACTTAGGGTTTGGCACAATTCCCAAGAAGAGTGCGATTTTGGCATTAAATGATGTTTAACTTTTAATATTTAATTTTTGACTATTGAAGTGTCAAAAATAAATCACTTTTCCATTTAATATAAAAATGGCCCCATCTGATGAGAGATGGACCCTCATTTAAGTTATGACTTAAAGTGGACTTTTTAAAACAATTAAACATTAAAGTTCGCCCATTTAATATTTAATTAAAAATAATTAAATATTAATATCTCTCTAAGTACTCATCAGAATTGCCTGTCGTCTGAACTGGAGACTGCCAAACCATACTCCATCCCTGCCCAACCCACTGGCTATAAATAGCAGGACTGCTAAAAATAGAAAGTATTTCAAACGAATTCCTGGAGACCTCAAACGAAAACCAAACCTGGAGTGCTCGCTCTGAAGATAACAAACCAAACTCCGGAGGACCCTCTAACCAACCTCATCAACCTACAAGGGTCAGTGATAGGCTAATCTACTCAACTAACAGATGTCAACTAGAAGGGGACATCACAGTCCGCCCCTCTTGAAATTGCTTGTCCTCAAGCAATCTCAACTCCGGATGCTGTAAAATCTCCTCGCTCTCCCAAGTAGCATCCTCTACTGGGAAATTCTTCCATTTCATCAAGTACTCTGTGATAGTACGTCTCCTGAAATTCCTTTCCCTGAACTCAATGATAGCCTCAGGTACGAGTATCAACTTCCCCTCATCATCTAGGGGTGGTAAAACCGTGGAAGGTACAATACGGTGTCCCAACGCCTTTTTGAGACGTGACACGTGAAATACATTGTGTACTCTGCTATCTGCCGGTAAATCCAACTCATAAGCCACCTCACCAATACGTCTAATCACTCTAAAAGGGCCATAATATCGTGGCTTGAGCTTCTCTGCTCCACTCCTCCTGAGAGTAGACTGTCAATAAGGCTGCAACATCAAATACACCATGTCTCCTACCTCAAATGACTTCTCTGTCATCTTCTAATCAGCATATTGCTTTTGTTGATTCTGTGCCTTGGCTATATTTTCCTGGAGAGTCTTCACAATGTCCTGGCTCTCATGTATCATGTCTCCCGCACTAGGCACTCTACTGTCACTCAACAATTAGTCAATGAAACTAGGAGGCTCGTACCCATACAGTGTTGTAAATGGTGTCATCTGAATAGACATGTGGTGCGTGGTATTGTAACAATACTCACAAAGGTAAATCCACTTCACCCACGCATTCTACTGCCCTGAAATATAGTTCCTGAGGTCCCTCCACCCATTTGTTAACTATCTCTGTCTAACCATCAGTCTAAGGGTGGTAACTGGTGCTCGGTGTAAGCTCGGTCCCACAGAGTCTGAAGAGCTCCAGCCAAAAGTGGCTCAAAAACCGAGTGTCTCTATCACTGACAATAGTTCGAGGCAAGCCATGTAATCTAAATACCTCTCTGAAGAACAACTCTGCCACCTGAATAGCTCAATAAGTGGTAGTGATCGGATAGAAGTGGGCATACTTTGTCAAACGATCCACAATCACAAATATGCAATCACGTCCCTGTGCTCTCGGCAACCCTGTGATAAAATCCATAGACAAACATTCCCACTTCCTGTCAGGGATTGGAAGTGGCTGAAGTAAACCAGCAGGGTATGTATGCTCCTATTTATTCTGCTGACAAACAGGGCACTCTCTAACGTACTGCAGAACATCCGCCTTAAGCCCTTTCCAAGTGAAGTGCTCACGAACCTGTCTGTAGGTTTTGAAAAACCCGGGATGTTGTAATGTCCCTACTAGTTAGAGATCATTAACTTGCAAAACATATTGTTAGAACACAACAATCATATATATATATATATATATAAGTAATCTAGATTGCAATCTAACTTTAATACTTAACTAACATAATCACATTTTCACCTAATAAAAAAGGATATGAATGCCATACAAAAGTATGTCCTTAGGCGGCCGTGAAGCTCGCCTTCTTGGAACCCCTTGGTCCCAAGCCCTCCGGGAAATCGAAGATGAGTTCAAATCCTGTCTTGGGTGTAACCTCTTACACCCAAGCCATCCAAGGAAGACCCTTGTCTATTCCTTGCCTTGGGTGATGCCTCCATCATCCAAGTCCTCAGAGGGGATCGACCAGATCCATCTAGTCCTGTCTTGGGTGTAACCTCTTACACCCAAGCCATCCAAGGAAGACCCTTGTCTATTCCTTGCCTTGGGTGATGCCTCCATCATCCAAGTCCTCAAAGGGGATCGGCCAGATCCGTCTCTTCTTGGTTGAGTTTTAATCAACCAAGCCATACATATGCATATCAATTTTCAGTTCATAATCTATCCCTTTGTGTTAACATGGATTCCTAATGTGTTCTTTAACTTATATATATATCAATGTGCTTTACCATCTTTAACATATGCATTACATTTCATTAAATACCTTTGTATTACATAATCCTTCCTAATGTGTAAACTTGTGTATACAACAATTAACATGATTATATCCTTTACCTATATTTAATGACCAGTGAATATTATACATCAATTAATATATATATATATATATATATTCACTGGACAACAATTAACATCACATATTCATGAGCATTACACATTACTCATTAACTAATGTTAATGAGTATTACACATTAACTAATATGACACATCAACTAATATACTTATATTTTAATATAAGAAAAAACTTGTTTCTTACCTTTCGCCCGCAGCGGAAGCTTTATCTCTAGTTCACTCCCTTCCCGTCCTGCTTTTAACCTTTACCGTTGCTACCTTATATAACCCGTGAGGGGTTGTGCCCCTCCACGAGCCCCTTCCACATCAAGGGATGCGGGGGTAATCACAGCCTAGGCTGCGGTTACCCACGCACCACTTCGTGCGGAAGTAACCCAGCCCATATCGGGTTTATTTAAGTCATGTTTTTTTTGTAATATATATATATTAAATATATTAAATATTATATATTGTTTCTTTTTAAATATATTAAATATTAAATACATTTCATTTAAATATATTAAATATTACATATCAAAATATATTTAAATATCTTTCCATTCAAATATATATTAATTATTTAAATAATATTTCCTTTATTAAAACAAATTAAATATATTTCCTTAATTTTTCATAGATTAATTAGATTATCATTTTAATTATTCATTTACAATAACCTTATTTAATTAATCCACACAAGTGATTTTACATCTCGTGATACCGTAGGGGTTATCACAGATGTCCTGCCATTGGTTCATCATGAAAGAACCGCAATACCCTACTCCTCAACTCTAATCCTGGGATCAAGTATACTCTGCCCTTGTAAATGATCAAGTCATTTACAACTGTATACCTGTTGTCCACTACCGATCCCTCTATCAAACCTACAGCCCAGCTATCTTTGGCATACTTTGCCAATATAATATGCTGCCAATCCTCCGCTATCTGGACCATAGAACTCAAGTGGGGACAACATGATAAGGCATCTGCAACTACATTCTGTGTGCCTTTGATATAGGAAATATCAAAGTTATAAGCCTAAAGTTTGCTGACCCACTTTTGCTGCCTGTCATTTAAGTCACGCTGCCCAAGGAAATGTCTCAAACTATTGTGGTCAATCTTAATGCAAAACTTGCTGCCCACTAAGTACTATCTAAATTTGGCCAGTGCATGCATTATAGCCAACATTTCCTTATCATAAATGCTGTAACTCCTCTCAGGTCCACGAAGTTTCCTGCTCTCATATGCAATAGGGTGCTTGTCCTGCATAAGCACCGCACCAATGCCCTCACCAAAGGCATCACACTGTAACTCAAATGACTTCGAGAAGTCAGGTGTAGCAAGTACTGGACATGAAGTCATGAGCTCCTTGAACCTCTCAAAACACTCCTGGGCCTCAGGAGTCCATAAGAAGGCACCATTTTTTATCAAGTCTGTCAAAGGTGACACATGGCGTGAATAAATGTTAACAAAACGGCGGTAGAAACCACATAGGCCCAAGAACCCACGCAACTGAGTAACGTTCACTGGAGTAGGCCAATCTACAATAGCACAAATCTTCTCAGGATCCATCTGCACTCCCTTTGCACTGATAATATGGCCCAAGTACAATAACTCAGTCATTCCAAGGTCACATTTGGATTCCTTGGCATACAAGGACTCCCTTCTCAGAATGCTCAAAACTGTATCTAAGTGACTGAGGTGCTCCTCCCAAGTACGACTGTAAACCAGTATATCATCAAAGAACACCAATACTGATTTCCTCAACTGTTGTCTAAAGACTTTGTTCATTGTGGACTGGAAAGTAGCAGGAGCATTGGTTAGCCCAAATGGCATAACCACAAACTCAAAATGTCCATAATGACAACGAAAAGCAATCTTCTCAATATCCTGCTCACGGACACTAATCTGGTGATAGCCTAATCTCAAATCAATCTTTGAAAAATAACATGCCCCATGTAATTCATCTATGAGCTCATCAATACGTGGAATGGGGTATTTGTTTTTGATCGTCCGCTTATTAAGGACCCTGTAATCAATACACATCTGCAATGTGTCATCCTTCTTCTTCACCAAAACAACTGAAGAAGCAAAGGGGGACTTACTAGGCCGAATATGTCCCATGGCCAGAAGCTCCTATATGGTTTTCTCTATTTCATCTTTCAAGCGTTTCGGATGTCTATATGGAGTAATCATCACTGGCTTCGCCCCCTCCTCTAGCTCAATGATGTGCTCAAAACCCCTATCTGGTGGCCTCCCTAATTGTATGTCACTAAAAACCTTGTTATGTTTGGTTCTCAGTATCTGAATGTCAGGATGATATTCAACTTTCTGAGCATCCTGTTGTATGGGCATGATCATACATTTTGCTGCCCACTCAGTCTGATCATGTCGTACAAGCCTCTCCATCCGCTTGAGTGTAATCATCCTATTACACTTTAAAGTGTAACCATCTGCCACCCTCACACAGATGCCCTCAAACTCCTCTGTTTGGATTCCTCTCTTCTCCACTAACCTGCCATCAATAAAGTTATGTGTGGCTCCGATATCCAGCAATGTAATAACTTTCTGACCAGCAAGTACTCCTCTCATTCTGAATGACCCTACCTGTTGAATACTCATGAGAAGTGCCTCCTTAAGGTGTTCATCACCTTCTGCATCCATTTTGTCAAGTCTCGGAGGATCCTGTGTGTCATTTTCAGCCTCTAAATCCTCATAACCAGCAAGCTGACCTTCATGATCAGATTCTGAATCTTCATAATATGCCCACATTACTCTATTGCCCTGCCCTTAGGCCTCAAAGGACAATCATGGTTGGCATCATATGGACCTTTGCAATAAAAACAGAGTTTCTTCTGTGTTAAATTTTTAAGTGTCTCGCGATCTAATGGAGGGGCTGCTGGTTTTGGTTTGTAATCATTTCTAAAGTCTGATTTTTCTTTCCCTTTGCTGAAATTCCTATTATCTTTTAAAGATGTTGACCCCTTTGACCCAAATTTATTCTGAGTGGCTGTCACATCCATACTCTGTGCCTTTTTAATGGCAAGTAGAAGTGTTGGGGGATCAAATGCCTTTACCCACCCTCTCAGAGGCACCATGAGTCCCTCTATAAACAAAACTACTAATCGTTGATTTGACATGTTATTTACCATGCACGACAGTTTCAAAAACTCTGAAACATACGCCTCCAAATTCCCTGTTTGTTTCAGCTGTGCTAACTCCCAGAAGTAAGACTCGAGGTCTTTCTTATCAAACCTCTCTACTAACAAATCAGCGAACTCCTAGTAGGTGGTAATCTCATCATGTTGGAGAGTGATGAGTCTGTTATGCCACCACTCATGTGCAGTACCGTCCAAGTGTAAGGTTGCAAACTTAATTGCATCCCTTTCAATCATGGGTCTCAATGTGAAGTATGTATCCAATTTATGGATCCGGGACCTAGCTATAACTGCACCGCTACCATCATAATAAGGTAGAGTGAGCTTGCTTGTGGCAAACTAAAGATCTCTATGTTGGAAACGTGGCCTCCTCTCTTGCTTGTTTCTCTCTACCTCCCGTTTTTGCCTCATGAACTGATCAAAATTCAGATTCTACCTAACATCAGGGGGAAGAAGACTCCACTCATGTACCGTCATAACATTATCAACAAAAACAGGCTCTGCCTCAGCTTTGGCAACATCCTCAGGTTCTTCTGCCAAGAAATTAGGCCTTGAAGGCTTGTCAACTATGCTTGTAACTGCCCTGTGAGGTCTAGGAATATTGGCTACACTCTTATTGTCCTCTGGTTCCTAATTGTTTCGGTTTGGAGGATTCATACGCTCCATCATGGTGGTGAGTGCCTGTAAAGCCTGAGAAAACTGTTGCTGTCCTGTAGACATAGTCCTAAAAAATTCTCTAGTCTCTTCATCCTCAGTTTTGTGGCCTCTGGGTGGGCTGCCTGTATGCCTTTCACCCATGGTATCTGACTGCCTGTTAAGACTCTTTTCTCCTTCAAGAAGGGCTCTGCTGCGTGTGTAATACCTGTATGAACCCATTTCCTGTGACTGCATGTAATTGCTAAACCTTAGGATGGCAGGATTTAGCTCTGATACCACTGTAAGAACCTCAAAGGCCCTCAACTCTGACAACTGTAGTTTAGTTGACCCTATTGCGTTTTAAGTTTGTTCTTTGCAAATTTTGAACAGCAAGTATACTCTAACTACTACAAGCTCAAAAAGCAACTATAGAGAAACGCTAGAAATCAATAATAATTCAATGGTAGTCTGATCAAACCCTTATTACATTTATTCAACCTTAATCTACCCTCAGTACATAAACAAACATTATTAGATAGGAACTGAAAAAATACCACGAAATTCTGGAAACCCTTATTCCTTCCTTGCTGTCACACACAGTCCATAATGACAACCTGCTGTAACTTACTCCAGACTGACCTGAACAGCTAACATGATAGCTCAATGGATGACTCCAGGCTAGGTGCACCTCCAGCTATTTTTATAATATTTTTTTGATTCCTCCAGCATGCAAATCGCAGACCCTTAGGGGATTGGCGCTACTTCCCAAGCAGCCGTACAGCCACCAATAAATATCTCCTTTGCGTACCTCTGTTTCCCTGTTTGCTGCTGCAACAAAATGCTGAACAATAACGGTGTCTCCCTGACTAATAAGCACAAACTTGGTCCCTGAATGAAACCAACTGGAAGAGCCAGATCAACTGATATTTCACAGCCTCTGATGTTGTTTTACAAGAATCCCACGTTTTCCTGTACCGATACCTCTGATCACTACAGAAGAATCTTCTGCTGAAACCCTTAGCCAAAACTCCTCTCAGAGCTCCAAACAAAATATAACTTAGCATAATGAAAAGAAGACCTAAAATCTTCTTTAATCCTCTCCACTTAGGGTTTGGCGCAATTCCCAAGAAGAGTGTGATTTTGGCATTAAATGTTGTTTAACTTTTAATATTTAATTTTTTACTATTGAAGTGTAAAAAATAAATCACTTTTCCATTTAATATAAAAATGGCCCCATCTGATGAGAGATAGACCCTCATTTAAGTTATGACTTAAAGTGACCTTTTTAAAACAATTAAACATTAAAGTTCGCCCATTTAATATTTAATTAAAAATAATTAAATATTAATATCTCTCCAAGTACTCATCAGAATTGCTTGTCGTCTGAATTGGAGACTGCCAAACCATACTCTGTCCCTGCCCAACCCACTGGCTATAAATAGCAGGACTGCTAAAAATAGAAAGTATCTCAAACGGAGTCCTGGAGACCTCAAACGAAAACCAGACCTGGAGTGCTCGCTCTGAAGATAACGAACCAAACTCTGGAGGACCCTCTAACCAACCTCATCAGCCTACGAGAGTCAATGATAGGCTAATCTACTCAACTAACAGATATCAACTAGAAGGGGGCATCACAGAGGTGTTTAGTTATGGTATAAAGGACAATGTCCAAAAAGATTTGACTTGTGAACCACATTACACTGAATTAAGAAACAAAGGCCACCTCACAAAATATGAAATGGAAAGCATTTATGGGAAATAATGCAGAGAAGGAGAAAGTATTTATGGGAAATTTTTATTTCCTTAACTTTATTTCTGTTTTTAATGATTTATGTGCAGGTGTAATAGGAGCTAGTATGAGTGACGCAAAAAGTAATGATGATTTTCAGTGGAGGACGACAACTGAGCCTTAGGGGAGCTGGGAAAAGGGGAAAAGAACAGAACGGCAAAGGAGGATCTTTGTCCTAACAAGAGGTTGGAAGCGAAAGAAGAAACAATGTGATTAATTGCAGAGATATCTAATTTGGTGGAAGGGAATACCATGGCTTGATTCTTCGAGGCAGAAGGATAGTTTTTGATAATAGTACTCTCTTGAAACTCTCCGATTCAGACTCTTCTGAACCTTTAAGGTTTAGAATTTTTCAAAAATAGGGAGGTCAATGTAACCAAAGATTCTCAAAAATGACATATCTGAGTCAGCTCCTGCAAAGATGCATTCCTCTTTATTTTCATGTTCCATATGTTTGGTGTGCTTCTGTCGCCACCTGTTTCCTGAGGCAATAGTCCTATTTTTGGAATGTTTGTTTTGTAGTGGGTTGGTGGTGGTCGGGTTATATTTTGGGGCTTTTGGCTTGGATTGAGGACAGGACGGAATGGAGGAGGATTATGACAAAGTTTACCTCGCTCTAATATGTTTTATATTGCTAAATGATGAAATGGAATATTCAAACTAATTTCTGAGTTCTGCTTGACTGTTTGTTCATTTGTCTTTTTTGTTGTTTGCAATTTGGTTAGAGCTGTTTGAAGGGTGTTTGAAGGGTGGAGGCCTTTATCTGCATAAATGGAGAAGCACAAACGAAACACATTTCGCCTGGACTAAGCAGGGCTGCACATAATAATTTGTTATCTTATCCTGTACTTGAGATTCTCCAACTTTAGAATACTGAGCTAATCTACCAACGGTGCTTTACTTCCATCAGCGGGGCTCCCAAAAAAAAAAATAGAGATAACAGGAGCATGAACGATTCTGTACTCTTGATTCTCCAACTTTAGGAGACTGGGCTGTTCTACCAAGTGTGCTTTACTTCCATCAACGGGAGCCCTAAAAAAAAGAGATAACAGGAGTCTGAACCGTTAATGACCTTGCTTCAAGGGAGAACGAATAAATTTTCTTTTTCCAGAGGATGTGTCTAAATCTGGGCTAGTTCGTATGTCATGTTCACATGCGACTCTGAAAATGAATTTCTCGATTCATCCTAATGATGAGTCCTCTGGCGAGGCTTGAAAGGTTTTTCCCCTAACGATAAGCCAACTAATGAGGCTCAAAAGGCTTCTTCCCTGCAAGCCAATTAATGAGGCTCAAAAAGCTTCTTCACTGGTAATGAGGATATTAGTGAGGCTAAAAAGGTTTCTTCCCTAATGATGACTCAATTAGTGAGGCTCGAAAGGATTATAACGATGACACCATTAGCCAGGGTCGAAAAGTCAGAAACGAAGGCCACCACCCAGCTGGATTAAGAAATTCAACCCATTAAAGGCTAAACTGAAATAATTAAAACGTGTTGAACATGGGGTTTCTTGCCTGCATCAAGCTGCAAATAGAATTGCAAGTCACAACTGATACTAAATTCTACAAGAAGAATAAATATAAGAAGTTCGGTATGACTGTAAACAGGCAATGTAAACATCTTGAATGCTATTTGAAAAGATCTCACCAAAACTGCAACCCACATTACAAAACATAAAATAATGAAAAGGACGGTGCTTATTAATTGCATCGGACTTGATATAGAATTTTGCTAGGCATAATCGAAGCTACATTATAAAACAAGCATACATGTAAGCAGTTGGGTATGAATGTGAATGGCAATCTATTTGAACAGATCCAATGAAAACTGCAATCAACATTACAAACATAAAATAATGAAAAAAGTGGCGCTTGTTAATAACCCACTTGAGGGCACGATTTGAAAGGTTGAGAGATCCAGACGCCCTCGCGCCTTTCAATAGACGATCCATGTAAACTGCGTCTCGTATATTCATACAATAAATTTCAGATTTACTCCAGCACAGTAGTCTGTGTCCCTATCTGTGTCCCTATACACGTGTACTGCATATTTCAGATTCACTCGGCACACCACAGCCAAAAACTAAATAGAATGAAAAGTTCGACGGATTTATGTTTGAGGAAGTGAAAACTTGTCTGAGATTTTTCCTTGCCTTGTTTTTTCATCTTGAAAAGTTGGATTTGTGTGGGATTTTGCTGTCTGAATTGTGTGACAATCTTGTCATAATATTTTTATTAATAATTATTATTATTTATATTGGTTTTTTTAATTATTATTTATATTAGTGACAAGGTGGAGCAATTTTGAAAGAAGAGCGCGAGAAGTTTATTTTTGTTACACCGTATTGTAATTTTTTAGTTGGGATATTTAATTTACTGATGTTTTTTATAAAAATATTATCATATAAAATTTATTTTATTTAATTAATATACATAAAAAACTAAAAAGTCATGACAATTAATTTGAATTATGATCTATTATCTATTAGGAATTATATTTTATTTTTTTAATAAATATAATTTATCTTTACAGTTAACTAGTTATTAAAAAATTTAATTTGAACGAATTACAAACAAGGTTTTATTTTTGTTTTTAAAAATATTTTTTATTTTCTGAAGTTACTTGTGCAATTTTTAAGTTTACATATTATAAAAGTTATTTTTTTTAATCCTGATTGGCCAATACAACTTTTGTTGTTATAAGCGGATTTTTCAGATATAAGGTCCGATTAATAATGTAATTTTTATAATATAAAAATTTGTCAATTAAAACATATCACAATGAGGGCAACCAGATTAATCATTCATTTTTTCTTAGCTCAATACCAAACATATCAGTAGTTTGGTGTTAAATATTTAGATTAATTAGTTTTATTGATGGTTTTTATAAAAATATTATCATATAGAATTTATTTTATTTTATTAATATACATAAAAAACTAAAAAGTGATGAAAATTAATCTTGAAACTATGATCTATTAGGAATTATATTTTTTTTTTTTAATATATATAATTTCTCATATATTTATAATATTAAATAAAAAATTCATATTGAAAATTTACTTGATAACAAAATTAATATAAAAAATAATAATAAATCAATTTATTATTGTAAAACGTAAGGAGAGTAGGGGTCTTAGCAAAATGAAATACTAAAGATTAGCTCATGATTGAGTTTTTTTTTTTTTTTGGATAAACATCATTTTTATGAAACTCTTCAAAATTTATACAAGTACCTTTGGTCCCCATTACAAGTCATAAACAATAGCTAACGATATTTTAAAACATCTTTCATGCATATTTGTAACATTGATAAAATTGCTAAGTATCTTATAACTCAAATTATTTAAGATTTCAATTACACTCAATTCAAAAATTATCAAAGGCAAGGACTCGTCACTATGTGGCACTTGTTTATATTAGTGACAAGGTGGAGTAATTTTGAAAGAAGAGTGCGAGAAGTTTATTTTCGTTACACCGTATTGTAATTTTTTAGTTGGGATATTTAATCTTTGTCCAAATTCGCTTTTAACATTTTCGTTTGAACCGATTTTTGAGGTGCTCAAGTGTTTTGCTAGATATTAGGAATTGGAACAAGCACTCTACCCAATGTCTTTGATAAGTGTGTTCTAATTAACGTTGATAAATAAATTTGTTGGTAAACTAGCACTTGCAGTCATAGGAGGTGCAAGGAATACGTTGATAGGTGATTGATGGAAAAAAAAAAAAAAAAAATTAACATTACATAAAAAATAAAAATAAAAGTGTATAAAGGTATAGATCTATAAAAATGTATCAATGTATAATATAATTTTGTGTACAATTTTATTAATTTAAACTATTAACATTAAATTTGGATGAATGAAGGTTATATACATGTGTGTCTTCTTGTCTTTTTTGTAGCTCCTTTTTTGAAATCCTAGCATTCAAATGCATCGAAACAAAGTAGCAATTCATTATTGTAAATATTTTAGTCAAATAATTAAAAATCTATAACTTTATGAGTTTACAACTAATTGCACATGTCAAAACTTACTATTGTAAAAACAATTTTGGGTGAGCTAGATCTTTCTTTCTACTAATGTTGTGTGGATTCTTTTTAACTTTGGAATAGTGCTCCAAAATGTTGATTTTATGGTAGTGTTGGTTAACCACAGGCAAACATCAGATCTGTTGCCTTCCCAATGTTAGACGATAAGCTCTTATCGTCACCCCGAGCACACTACATGCTCTTCATGTTAGTGAATTCATGTCTATTGATGCAATCATGACCTTGCATATATATGAATTAATACCTCCTAATAGACCTCAAGTCGGCCATATACTTTTGGCGCCAAGGATAGGGTAAGGCCTATATATTATAAGTTACATATGAGTCTCCCTTAGTTGCAAGTTACATTTAACTTAATCACAAGTTACACACAAGTGGTTTGCCCAAATAGGGCCTGCCCCAAATTAGACTCATACAATTAAGATATCCAAATGCCAAGGTCAACAGGCCACTTGGCATTTTGTGCACTAGATCGACCCTAGAAGGGATATGACTTAGCTACACAACAACACTCCCTCTTAGCTAGGGAGGATTCCTTCTTAGTAACCAAGTCACATAGTGACTACCACCATGGCTACTCCCATGAATAATACGTTCACCATAGCTACTCCCAGAGGGTGAACAAGCACATCATGGAATTTCTTCCATGATACCCACCATACCTACTCACAGAGAGTGGGCTCACCATACCTACTCGCAAAGGGTGGAAGAGGGCTTTCACCTCAACCTTCTCCCAGAGAAGGGTGCATTACCACCATGCCTACTCGCAAAGGGTGGCTCCACCATGCCTACTCGTAGAGGGTGGATCCACCATACCTACTCGCAGAGGGTGAAACGAGGGCTTTAACCTTAAACTTCTCCCAGAGAAGAATGCATCTCCACCATGCCTACTCGCAGAGGGTCGATCCACCATACCTACTCGTAGAAGGTGGAACGAGGGCTTTAACCTCAGACTTCTCCCAGAGAAGAATGAATCACCAAGGGATTTCACCTCGATCTTCTCCCTCGCAAAGAAGAACTCGTTAACAAGGGATTGCACCTCAAACTTCTCCCTCACAGGAAAGAACTCATTAACAAGGGATTACACCTCAACTTCTCCCTCAGAGAGAATAACTCATTAACAAGGGATTGCACCTCGAACTTCTCCCTCGCAAAGGAACTCATTAACAAGGGATTGCATCTCAAACTTCTCCCTCACAGAGAAGAACTCATTAACAAGGGCTTTCACCTCAAATTTCTCCATCATAGAGAAAAATGCATTAACCAAATCTTCATGATGGCGTGGCTCCCTCTGAAGCTAGAATGTCAAGCTTCCTCTAAAGCTGAAATGTCAAGCTCCCTCTAAAGTTGAAATGTCATGCTTCCTTTGAAGCTAAAATGTCAAGCTCCCTCTGAAGTTGAAATGTCAAGCTCCCTCTGAAGCTGAAATGTAATGCTTCCTCTGAAGCTGAAATGTCAAACTCCTTCTAAAGCTGAAATGTCAAGCTCCCTCTAAAGAAGATATCAACCTTCTAATCTCTTCATCCAAGGTTACTTCTGACAATATGTCAGACTCCCTCTGAATGTTGATTCTTCCTCTGCGAAGAAATGCAAGCAATCTTTCTTCCTTGAATGCAATCTTTGATTCATCCTGGAAGCATTTTAGAGAGAGATAATGATAGTCAAGGGAAATGTCAATACATGATTCACTATTCAACGATGTAGCATGAATTAATAAAAATTTCATGAACATTATTCAAACATAAAGAGTACTTATCTTTTATAATTTTGCTCAGCAATAGAATTTCCATTCACTTGGACTGAACACACCGAAGCACCTAGTGATGATCTAATGGTTGTGTGGCCTTTGGCCCTTGCCATCACTCATCATCTGTCCACAATATATGCTTTGTGCATAGCTTAAGCATCATCTGAAGAATTGCCTTTAATACCATCCATAGCAAAGTGATGGACCAACCACAAAAATGCGACAGAAATCCACCTGTAGCAGGGTGTGCCAGAATGCTAAGCTGCAGTGCCCATCCTAGGACAAATGTCAGATGATCATCAAGAGCGACATAAGTAAGAACTCAAATAACTAGACCTTCAATTACAATATCATCTGATGCTTATGCATGCTTTAGCGAGACGAATGCTTCATGTGACTCTCGAAGCTTCTAGGATGATGTGAGAGTTGTTGCGAGGCGTTATTGCATGGAGGCCTTCTCCACCATTCCTAATCATTAGGTGCCTCCATTCGCTTTCATCCCCATACGCACACATTTCACATTTGTGTACGCCTTGATGTGATCATCACAAAACTCACCACTATGTTGTTGCTCGATCTCAACCTTCCATTACACTGAGTAGTTGATAGCACATGTACCGACTCACGTCGCTTCGTTGAATCCTCATAATGCTTGTTGCCACTGCTAGGAACCGTAAAGGAAAAAACCACACAAACTAACCAACTAAGGGTGAAATAAAAAATTTTTTAAAGTTTAAACCACATGAAGTGCTTTAATTACTACATTGCACATTTATTACACAAGCGGAAGTCTAACACAAAGAATTCCTAAAGGGTTACCAACGAAGAATTATTTGAAAGGTTAAATTTCATTATTAAGGTTAATCCAATTATCCATCATAGGATACTCAAAGACATGCAATTGCCATCATTACCTATTGAACACGAATAAATCATATTCATACAACATATTTCATCATTTGGAAGATTGAAAGTATTATAATATTTTTTTTTTCAAGAAAGCATTTGCACATTGAATAAAGATAACTGATATAATAAACATCCCAACTAAACAAAGATTACATTAATCATCTATTACATGGCTTCCAATAATACATATAAAATTGCATCTTTACCAATAGCCAAGGTAACATAATCCACTGATACAAATGATCACAAAGGTATCAAAGGTACAAAAATCTTCAACATGAGATGATGCAAGAATGACGAACCACAAAAATATCTGTGAAGCCAATTCTCGCATGCAGGAACGAACATAAACATCTAATGGGAAGTGGCACTACCACTCGACCATGTGATCCCAAAATGGAACCACCCCACCGTGCTAGGAGATAGCAGAAAACCCTCAAGCAAGCACAAGTAAAACATGGTCGACAATACAAGTGTGACTCCACAATACTCCAGGTGAACTCAACATCACAATACACTAGTGACCTTGAGGAGAGAGTGTCATCACATAGCTTGTGATGGTTACCCTAGTTAGGCCTCCATAGGTCCCAACCCCCAACCTAGGTTATCCCGGTAACTTTTCTCGAACCCTCTGTTCCATCCAAGACTCATGCGGACCCTACCAACCCTTCGTGAAGACAAGGTGGTCGGTTTTCCATTCCAGGCCTTCCCACTACATCTTGAGTCTATACGAGCACTCAACCATGTGCGGGGTAAAATATTTTGCTTAATGTTTAGAACTACCCACCCCCTAATCAATTATTAGGTTATCACTTATAAACTCACTTTCGAGGGGTTATCCAACCATCCACTTAGGGCATGACCCCCACTCAAAAGCCACTCTCCCATAGGACACTATACAATCATGGTCTTTCAATGAGAACCCTATGGCGATACTGATAGCCATATGACCGCGACAAAACATAGGTGACGAAAACACAATCTTACTAACCCTTGGTTAACCATATGGAACATAACACAACATGGTTCACATCAACAAGGTTATAAGGACAACACATGTTCAAGAGGGTACAATGACCACTACAACATGACGACTAAACATTTACAAGAATTGCAACGAAATCAAGCTCTTGCCAAGAAATACCAAATTCGCTAAAGATCATAATTAAAACAATCTTTGAAAATAATAAAATCATTATATACTTGCAATTCAATATTAAAGATTTAAGAAAACACAACCACCCCTTTTAAAAAGAAATTTGAAGCCGTCATTAGTCTAATAAGGCTAGAATTTAAACTATCCTCAAATAACCAATTTCCCCCTTTTATTTTTGGACAAGTAAAAATCATAATAACTTAACGAAATAAAACATCTCATATTAAAATAACACATCTTTCACATAAGCATCATTTTATTTAATATCCCAAATAATACAATTTATAAAACTAATAAAAATCACATTAAATATATATAATAATATAAATATATGTATATAATTATATATTCATCGAATATATACTTATATACACATATCATATTATGTATATATACCACATCTAAATAATAACTTAATTTACAGATAAATTTAAATTACCAACAACAACCATAAAGAATAATACATACATACATACATACATACATACATACATACATATATATATATATATATATATATATATATATATATATATATATTATTAAATCTGCATTTTAAGTATACTGGCGAAATCAAATTTTTTTTAGGCGTTGTGAAAAGGGACTGGCGGAATTATTATAACAGCGGTCTGTTGTTTTTGGTAGCACTGCTACCACATGGTAGCGCTGCTACCATATGGTAGTAGCGACTACCATACGGTAGCGCTGCTACCCTATGGTAGAGCAACTACCATTGCACGTGGTCGGGGGAGGTGGGTCCCCTACCATGTGGGTATTATTTTATAATCTTTTTTTTTTTTTTTTAATTATAAAATATATTTCCTACACAAAGAAATATCTCTGCTAAAACAGTATAAATAGATTTTTTTTTGAATGAAAATTCTTGATAAAAATTTATGTATACTAACAGACTCATAAAAGACCCAAATTAAATGATTTTGGGCAAAAACCAAGAGAAATTAAAACAAAATAGAGAGGATCAAAATCAAATTTCCATTGCTCTCACACACATGGAAAAATCATGAACACACACAGGGAGGTCAAATTGCAAAAATTTGGCCAGCATAACCCTTGATTTTTAACAATCTAAAAATCTCCATACACACAGAAAAATAAATATTTTACTCCCAAACTTGAAATGAAAAGATTTATAACAAATTGCTCAACTTGAAAACACACACAGAGAAACTAAATTTTTGGTTCTAAATTTCAATTTCTTCAAAATTAACAAATCTGATTTGGGAAGAGATTAACTCAAATATAAATCACTCAATTCCCACAACTTATATTCAACTAAAAGCTTCCAATAAAAATTTCATGATTTCCAACC
This sequence comes from Cryptomeria japonica, assembly GCF_030272615.1. Taxonomy (NCBI): domain Eukaryota; kingdom Viridiplantae; phylum Streptophyta; class Pinopsida; order Cupressales; family Cupressaceae; genus Cryptomeria; species Cryptomeria japonica. The sequence continues at coordinate 723,507,147 of NC_081413.1, read as the reverse complement.
ACACACAGGAAGTTTTCAAACCATTTAATTTTTTTTTTTAACAAAAAGAAAAATAAAGTCTATCCAACATATAAATGCACTGCTGGGAGAAAAAAATTGGGATGAGCCTCAACTTGCACACCAAAATCTTCAATCCAGAATCTAATCTCCAATTTTTTTGTTTCCAAACCGAGCTTCCAAAAATTTCCTCCCCTCTTCTCGTGAAATCTCAAGTAAATATATGAAAAAATTTAACCTAAAAACTTTTAGGTTAAAGTTGTCATTCAACCAATAGCAATTTTCCAAAAAGGTGAAAATCTAATCTCCTCTAAAAAGTCAATGGGGATATTTTCTTTCTTTTTTTCCTTATTTGAAATTAACTCAACATAAAATCTAAAAATTCCAATAGCATATTTTTTTAACTTTGTTTCCTTTTTTCAATTAAATACAATAACTTTTTTAAATATAACATGCACTTTATCAATTTAAATTCAATAACTCAATTTATTTAATTAAATCAATATTCACAAAGGCATATTAATTTAATTCAAATACACCAACATGAAATAACAATATTCACTCAAACTAACTTTTCTAACTAATTGGAAAAACGCAAAAGGAGAAACAACCACACGATGACTCACAAAATGAAAATGTCAAAGAACCAAGACTAGCATACCAGTCAAACGGGAATTGACGACCGACTAACGACACTCACATGAGTGTAACTGCGGGTCAATTTTAGGGTCTACCAACTATCTCCTCCACTCCCATTGGACAAATAAGGTACGCTCAGACCTGTGAAACCAAGTGGAGTCGATACCCCATACCTACCTGTACTTGTACCTGCAATGCCCTGCATCAAAGAACCACACGTGCATATAGACATATATAAAAGACACGACACGCACACCGATGAAGGAGAATCGTGGCATTCCTTGTCTCACCGAAGTGAGTGAAGGAAAATCATCCCCTCGCACCCCATACACTTACAAACACAAAACATGAATATAACACATTGTACCTATAAAGTAAATGTGTCAGTCCATGTGAGTAATCCAATCAAAATCCCATTTAACATCCATAAAGAAATACTGCATGAAAAACATACATTCTAAATCAAAATTAAAGCATAGCACCACACTGCATAATGTCTAAGTAAAATATCACAATAATGTATCCATTGAAAAAGTCAACAAAAGTCAAACATGAGTCTAAAAGTCTACCCGAGAAAGAGGTACTAGAGCCACCTTGTCGGTGTCTCTATCCACGAGCGTCGTGAAGCAAGCGATCTCTGTCACTTTCATTTGCTCGTAAAATGTTATGATCACCGAAGAGAATCCTCCACAACATATTCTCCTCCCTGAATGAAGGATTCAAATATAGAATGTTAAAACGGACAGAGATGTCCATAGCGACTCCACTTACCGCAAGCATTTCAATACCAGGCTTGGCGACTTTCAACACCAATGCATCAAACCGAATTTGTCATTGAGTACTAACAAAAGATCTAAGGTGATCATCGACACCTCAATGGTTATTACTCATCGCAGAGCATATGTGATGCTCATGTCTGAGTTGAGAGGCTCAATAATCGACTTTTTGCCTGCACTTAGATTTCTCAGTCTGCAAATTACTTTGATTGAGCTCCCTCAAAAGAAGAGGATCTACCTTCAAGTGATCAGGCTCTGTAGAAGGAACCCGCTCTAATACCATGTTGATTTTATATTGGTAGTGCTCGTTAACCACAGGCAAACATCAAATCTATTGCCTTCCCAACCATAGACAAAAAGCTCTTATCGTCACCCCTGAGCACACTACATGTCCATGTTATTGAATCCATGTCTATTGATGCAATCACGACCTTACATATATATGAATCAATACCTCCTAATAAACTTCAAGTCGGCCATATACTTTTGGCACTAAGGATAGGGTCAGACCTATATATTACAAGTTACATATGAATCTCCCTTAATTGCAAGTTATATTTAACTTAATCACAAGTTACGGTTTGCCCAAAAAGGGCCTGCCCCAAATTAGACTCATACAACTGAGATATCCAAATGCAAAGGTAGATAGGCCACTTGGCATTTTGTGCACTAGGTTATCCCTAGAAGGGATCTGACCTAGGTACACAACACCACAAACAAAATGCATACTCTGTCAAAGAAGAGAATGATCAATAGTCTATAACTTTGTGAGAGTGTAAGTCATTGCACATAATTCAACTTGCTATTGCAAGTATTTTTTCTCTATTAAAGAAGAGAATAATTAGAACTCTATAATTTTATGAGAGTGTACACATAAATACATACGCATATTAACTTTTTATTGTGTGAGCAATTGTAGGCAATCTTCTTCTTTCTTTATAATAATGTTGTATGGATTCTTTCTCATTTTTTAATAGTGCTCAAAAGAGAATGTCAATTGTATGCAAAGGCCTTGTATGGTTTTGACCAAGATGAAGGGATGGGGTTAGGATAGGTTAAAGATGGGATACAATAGGAAAAGAAAGATCAAAGGTAGATAGGACAAGCAAGATCAAAAATATTGATGGTGATGGAGAAGTGACTTTTGAACTACTACTTGAAATGTCAATTATTTGAATAGGTTGTTGAAATTTTTCCATGACCTAAAAAACCAAAATAAATGTTAATTCTAGAGGGAGAAAATGGTAATATTATTTACAGTCTTTCATTATTAACAAGGACAAATTACCATAACACTTTTTTATATGAATTGCATAATTTAGTACAATGTATAAAATAATTAAGTTCATATTTTAACAATGAGTCGTAAATAATCTACATGGTCACATCTAGAAGTAAAATATTGAAATAAAATCACATATTTGAGTGTGAACAAAAAGTATTTAAAATCTTGAATAATTTTACATAATCAATTTAAAAATCGAATACATTGAAAAAAAAATGTAATTTATTAAAGATGTCCAAAGTAAATAAATAATTTATTGGATATAAGAATTAGTTTGCAAATTTGTTAGAAGTTATGATGATATAAGTGTAGTAGATATGACAAATAAATAAATCAACAATGCTTATTTTTTAATTAAAAAACAATATGAAAAAGGCAAGTTGCAACTTCATATATATGTCCTACAAAAAAGAAATGAAAATTTGAGAAACAACTCTATATTAAGCATTGGACATTAGGACAACAAAATTATTTTTAAATATAAATGATTTTAAATTATAAATATGCTTTAAAATAAAAAAATCATATATACATAAGCACTGAACATTAAAAATAGAATAATGATTTAAAAAAAAAAATTGAATACACAAAATTAATTAACTTAGATAACATATTTAACAAAACTTTAAACAAATAGATTTCTTAATTAAAACCTTCTCAACTAACCTATTCATTAGCGATTATATACATAACAAAGACAATATAATGTGTGAAATATGAACAATTAAAAAAAAAGTTTTTTTGCAACTTATAAAAAATATATGAAACTCCAAACTAAATATTTCTACTACTTACTATGATACTTTATACCCATTGAAGAAATATAAAATATACGGATCCAACGTGCAACTATTATTTAATGCTCTTACAATAATAGGGCCAACCAATATTTGTAACCAAACAAAAATAAGATAATAAAGAAAGACAAAAGGTCTTCTAATCAAAAGATAAAAACATCTAACACAACATTACAATCATCACATAGAATAGTGAACCAGAAAGTGAAAGTATTCCCATGACAATACCAAAGTACACAAAAACAAAGAGAAATAAAGTATATTATAAATAGCCTCTCTTTGCCAGTTACAACATAAATTAATCTATGTAGGTAACTTCAAGCACATATCATCACTATCAATAAGACAAAGATTGCTACTATTATCAATAATTCAATTTTGATATTCCTCTAGCTCATTTCAACTACCATGTGTTTGGCTTCCAAGTGATGGCAATCAAATGGTAGTGCCTTTGCTTGTATGTGGAATTGGCAAAAAAGTAGTGCTTCCAATACAAATTTTCAGCCTTCTGACATACATGACTTCTACAAGGAGTTGATATAGTTCTTGATGAAAAACGGATGAATATCATTAATAATTTGCATCAAATTTAAGACAATATCTTATGAAGTTTGAATTGGACAGACAAAAGGTAACATATAAAGAATTCATCCTCTGCTTGAGAAATTGAAAAAGAATTTATAAGATTGACAAGAAAGTTGCAATGATAAACATAGCCAAATGGCATGTCATAGAGGTATAAATTGGCACAAAACGTTGACAAGAGAATACATATTTCAAAGGACCACCACTACAAGTTGTTGATACCCATCGAATTGTGAACCAACAAAGTAAGTTTAAAAAACATTCTAATATAATCTACCATACATCATTGCCAACTTATGGTATGGTATGATGAATAAAAATGGATCTGGTCTATTTGACATAGTGTTCATTAAATTTGAATATTGAGAAGAGATAAAAGGAAGCATATTAACAACATAAATGCTATGAAGTAGTACGTAGATAACTTGGACCAAATTTTGCAGCTAAAAAGTTAAAGTAGTATATGAGATCATGAATGCAGATGGAATGGCAAGCTTGAGAAAATGTTTAATATCATCAAAGTCTCCCATGTAAAGGATGTCCATGTCCTCTTGCATGCAGATGAAACTTTAATATATAGTAAAAGAAGTGTCATGTTGTTGACCCAGTAGGAAATGTTGTTTGTCAAGGCAACCCCTTTATTTCCTAATCCACTTCTAAATACCGAGACCCAACATATTGGAACATGGAAACACAAAGTATTTGCGAAGCATGACATCATGGGAAGGACATTGCTTTGTGACTAGATAAATATTACGTGGCTTTGAAGAGATGCATAACCAAACAAACTGGGAATAATCCATTCCATGGTATATAATCACTAATATGAAATTATTCGTGATATATAATTCTCTTTATTCATATACAAATTTTATCTTAGACATGAAAAAAAATCAAACCCGTGCCATATATTGGTGGAGGAGGTGTGCCAGTGACGACCCAAGAAGTGATGGGAGGGAGATATACACAAAACTATTTTAGAATGAAATAAAAGACAACAAAAATGATATGACATGGATAGATTCGGAACAAATTATTGAAACCATTGCAAGTGACTTATCTTAAGATTCTGCACAAATTGTGTTGGCTGTTAACGACGTAGTTTGACAGATTTTTTTATAGAACCTTACAAAAGAAGAGATTTCCTAACCAAAACCAGTCTGCCTATATAGGGCAAGAGCATCAGTAGTTGAGCATGTACCAATTGTTGTGAGGGTTGTTGATACCTTTTGTTCCAAAAATTGAACAAATAAAACCTATTGTTTGAAACATAAAATATCAATTTTTATTAGGAAATGTACTAATATTGTAAAAAGTAACCAATCCGGTGATGCCATATCAACTGCACAACTATTGGGGCCTCTTTTGGATGCCTATTGGTCTCACTTTTTTTGGGGGTTGTTTTGGACACCTTGGCAAAAAGCATGTTGATGTGGAACCATACTTGTTGATGTGGTGTTGAAAGCTTAGTTATAAGTAGGGGACTTGCCAAGTAAGCTACTATAAAAAATTGGTAGTGATTTGAAATTTGCACGTAAGATTTTGAGAAGCGCGAAGTTAGGGTGCTCAACTACTGGTGCTCTTCCCCTATGTTGCTTTAGATTTGAGAGCTCGATGCAAGATTTTTCAAATTTCTAATCGAAAATGTTGGTTTGTAAATAGTATTTTGGATGGTGCCAGAGTCGGCAGGAGCTAGGGGCAGTGAGAAAGGTACGGTTATCTTTACATTCATTGTAAATATCACAATCTAATTCACCATATTGTTGTGACAATCGATGTATGAATTGATTTGACTATTGATACATTCTATCGACTACTAGCAAAGAACACATTAGTTTTTATTTTCCTATAGGAGAAAATATTTCCAGGCTTGAGAAAACTTTTTTGACTTGCGTACACAAGCTTCCTCTAAGGGAAGCCTATTAGCTAAATTGATCCTTGATTTCTAGCCACATGAGATATGTACCAACAATGCAATCATTAATGACAAAATCTTCTTCAGGGTAAATTAAATCTAGAGCATTAACTTTTCAGGCCTTATCTCTTGGTTGTCCAATCAGATGACGGTAAGAGACATAAGTTTTCTACATTCATAGATAATATCGGGTTGTAGAAAATGATTCATTGCTTATCACATGGTATGGTGTACCATTAATCTCAACATAATGAGCAGGAAAAATCAATAATGAAAATGGTGAGAAGCAAAAAGCACCAGTAAAAACGATCGTGAGACATTTTTCTCAGTGTGAGACAAAATTCCCCGCCATCCATACATGAGCAAGATCTCATTAAGAAGCCTATCGGCTAATAATTTTTCCATTGCAAATTTTAAATTTATTTGTTGGAGGAGCAATGATAAATGTTTATAGAATTTTTGGGTACTTTTTATTTGAATGTAAGAAAAAGGAAAAAAAGAGAAAAATAAAAGAAATTGGTTAACAAAAATTCTAACAGTAGATATATGAATGTCAAATAAGATTTCACAAGTGATTGAAAATTACAAAAAGATTTTATTATAAAATGTGTTTTGTTATGTAATGATGATGAAAGAAAGGTAACAAATCTCAAAATATGAAGAGATGAGTAGCTTTAACACATTCAAACCGAGATATCAAGATATGGCTATGGTTCATTACATCAATTCCATGTATTAGTAAGCATTTCAATAGATAACAAATGATTTCTACCGAGAAATGAAAGGATTACCAATCTGACATGCAAATAACTAGTAATAATAATTCAAAAATACATTTAGAACATATGAACCAAAAGTATTTTGTATAATCTTTTTATGAAATCATATAATTTTAGAACTATTTATACAAAAAGTTTAGTCAAACATCATCAAAAAGTCTTTCTCTAAAAATTCTCCACACTTTCCCCTCCTATAAAAGTCCCCTTTATAATGCAAAATAGCTTGTATTTGTAGGTTTTTTCTTGATAACCACCCAAGAACCGCTTTCTAACTACTTCCACTACCCTTTTGAAATATAATGATAAATAATTAGGAACCATATATGGTTATGTTTTACATAACTTTTCTAGAAATCGGGTTCATTTTCTAAATCTTGTTTACATCAATTGACATAAATCATTTCTACAAAAAGGTAACAAGAAACATGTAGCCTTTGAGTTATGGATTTTGTTGTGGTACTCTTCCATCTCTACCTACTTCGTCTCTAATACTTGTAACCATCTCACCATTAAATCTATTAAGAATAAAAGACACATCTTTCTATTTGAAATAAATTTGGATAATTTCTGAGGCTCCTCATAACAATGAAAAATCTCAAGTATTGCAAAAATACACTTATTCCAGTGCATCAATCATTAATATAAAGATTGTTTATTCACATAAAACTTAACATGTTGAATGATAGAAGATGTGCAACCTTTATTCACATTGTAGAGTGTACATCTATGTCATTGGAACCAATGCATTAACAAACTTTAATCTTCCTAGCTTATCACCAAAGCTATGGATCTAATGATGCCTTGAATCAAGCTCACCAATGCAATCTCCCAAACACTCCTCAAGTGTCATAACTTCTACTTTCATTATAGGTTCTAGTAATTTAAACTTGTATGTATCATTTTTTGCTTGAAAACACCACGAGCTAAGAGTTGGAATGCTAGAAAATTAGATTTTGCATCATGATATGACTCATCCTTTTACCACTATAAAGAGTATTTAAAACAAGTAGGTTTTCCTACATTCACATCCTTAAATAATGAATTATGGTCTATTAAGCTTTTTAATCCTTCTAAGGATAGATGAAGTAATATTCAATTGAACCCATTGAAATTGACAAATAAATGTAACTATCATATACAAAACCATCACCACCTTGGGCACAAAAGTGAACATTTTCCAATGACACCTTCACTGCTATTTGCTCAAATGATCCAATGAAATAGAAAACACCTATATCATTTTTTATAACTTTGTAGTCATGAGAAGATATGTAGATACTAAAATCTCATTGTGCAAAACTTATAACCAATAACTCTTAAATCCTAGTATTTCATGTATTAGTAAGCATTACAATAGATAACAAATGATTTCCATCGAGGCGTGAAGGATTACCAATCTGACATGCAAAAAACTAGTAATAATAATTCAAAAATACATTTAGAACATATGAGCCAAAAGTATTTTGTATAATCTTTATGAAATCATATAATTTTAGAACCATTTGTACAAAAAGTAAAGTCAAATGTCATCAAAAAGCCTTTCTCTGGAAAATTCTCCAAACTTTCCCTTCCTATAAAAAGCCCCCTTTGTACTGCAAAATAGCTTGTATTTTTTAGGTTTTTTTCTTAATAACCACTTTCTAACTATTTCCACTACCCTTTTGAAATATAATGATCAATAATTATGAACCTTATATGGTGATGTTTTACATAACTTTTTTAGAAGTTAGTTTCATTTTCTAAATTTTATTTACATCAAGTGACACAAATCATTTACAAAAGGTAACAAGAAATATGTAGCCTTTGAGTTATGGATTATGTTGTGGTACTCTTCCATTTCTACCTGCTTCATCTCTAATGTTTTTAACCATCTCATCATTAACTTTATTAAGAATACAAGACATATATCTTTCTATTTCAATAAAATTTGGCTAATTTCTAAGGCTCCTCATGACAATGAAAAAGTATTGCAATAAACACATATTGGTGCATCAATCATTGACATAAAGATTGTTTATTCATGTAGAACTTAGCATATTGAATGATAGAAGATGCATGACCTTTATTCACACTGCAGAGTGTACATCTATGTCATTGGAACCAATGCATTAACAAACTCCAATCCTCCTAGCTTATCACCAAAGCTATGGATCTATTGATGCCCCAAATCAAGCTCATCAATACAATCTCCCAAACACCCCTCAAGTGTCATAACTTCTACTTTCATTACAGGTTCTAGTAATTTGTGTTGGAATAAATAATTTATATATCAACTATTCACTTAATTGCATTAATTCACTAAATAATTTATTATTTAGTGTAGTCACATAAATCTGTCAATTTTAATTAAATGAATATTTCCTATATATTTGATTAAAAACACACTAGCCATCAGTTAATTAAATTAATATTTAAATAATGCATTTCCAAACATTATCCTATTAATTAAATAAATTACTCAATTTATTTTAAATTAATTCATTATACCAAATTCACAATCAATTAAATGAATAAATCCTATTTATTTCATTTAAACCCTTTTTCTTCTTTTAAATAAATTAAATAAAACATTTATTTAAATCATTAAAATCCCCCCCACTTGCATTCTCCTAAAAATGCAACTTGCACCTATTTATTGAAATAAATGAATTTTATTTTAATAAAGTCCTATTTTCCCTCACCCACCAAATCCACTTGCATTCCTAAACCCCCTTCTAGATTCTTCTAACCCCTTCCTAATGAACCTAATCCATCCCCTAATTATTGTCAACTTCCTAAGCAAATTGGAGTCACTTCTCAAAGACTTCAAAGTCTTTGAAAAGCATTTAATGCTTTGTGTGTTCAACAATTTAACCTCCAAAGTCTTCCAAAACCACTAATGGCTCTTACATGACCATTAATGGCTCTTACATAACCATTTATGGTTATTTCAACTTGCACTCATGTGTCTCCTCAAGCATTTATTGCTTTGACCATGGTTATTCCTTTTGCCTTTGCACGGGAGTTTATCCATTGGATAAAAGCTTTATTATTTGAATAAAGAATTTATTCACTCAACCCAACCTTGACCCTAACCCCCAAGTTAACTCCCAGGTCACGTCAAGCATTTAATGCTTATTCCCTCTCCTCTCAACCTATCTCACATTGACACTTGTCAACCAGGGATTGGGTTGAAAGCCCTCACATGGATTGAATTTCATTCAATCCTGACCCTTGATGAGATTACTCAATCTCAACCATCCATTGCTCCATTTTACCTATAAATAGAGCCCATTTCTTCATAATCTAGATCCTGAAAACTTGTATGCATTTAATCTATAGTGGATTATAGAGAGCATTTAGCATAAATCACTAAATATATTGTTATCTTGGACTAAAATAAATCTTAGTTCTTTTTCATAATGTGTTTAATTGGTTTGTTTTATACTTGCATAGCATAAACTTGAGATTATCTACAATCTTGAATCTCCATAAGCATCCATAGTGCAAAAAGCTGCTGACAACTACACTATTTTGGAACTTGGAGGGGAGAGGAACAAAGGAGAAAGAGCTAAAAACATGTTAAGAGGCATTTGAAGATGTCTTGTTATATTTGTGTCATTTGTTAAATATGTTAGCATGATCTTAGTATCTCTTTTGATATGCCTGCTTAGATTAGTTATTGGTTGAATAACAATAATGATTCTTGTGTGTTTTTGTGTGTTATAAGACTACAGGTTCCAGTCTAACCTTTGGGTATTTTGTAGAGCATCATTTAGTTAATTAATTAATTACGAATAATTAATTAATATTTATCTCCATGCATAATGCAAACTAGGAAGAGAAAACTATGTTTAGATTTTCAAGAGTTTCATGCATTGACTAGTCTATTATGCTATTTGTTCATACATGACTAATTCATGTATTGTGTTTTAAACTCTCAGTCTATTTTGTAGACTCCACCATTTAGGGTTTCTATCTTTAGAGTTAGATTTCTTTACAAGGATGTCAAATCCTTCATTGTAACTTAAGCAATAAGCAATTCAATCAATTTCATTGGTATTGTCTTCAATTATTTTCTTGTTCAATTTTCTCTATATGTGTGACAAGTATTCTTGTTGGGCTTGTGGGACTCACATTTCGCGAATTCTAACATGATATCAGAGCTCCAGATCTAAAGATTCTTATTTGCTTTTTTGGAGATTGCTTGCATGCACAACAAAATGTTCATATTGGGTTATTTTGGATCACACAATAAGTTCCAAAAGGCTCAAGAAAGTCAGGATCGCCTTTTGTTTCGTTGAAATCCGATATACAGAGTCTATTTTGCAAGGGTTCGAAGTTCGAGGTTTTTTTTTCTATTCCAGAGGGTACCTAAAAAATTCAAAGCTTTTTGGGCTCAAAAGGACGTCATGGTTGGATTCATAAGGCTGATTCCATGATTTTGATATGTAATTTACCTATTTTTGGTGATAGGGGCATGATTTTTTTATTGGCACACTTTACGAGGCACAAAAATCTGTACGCTCGTACCTACAATTGTGTCAGAAATATTTATAAAAAAATAATCAATTGACTGGTAAAAAATTAAAAAATTGATTGCTGGATTTTTTAATAAAATCAAGTGGGTGCATGTTGTTACAAAAAGGTTTGTTTAATTAGAAAAAAAAAGGTCAAACCTTTGTTAGCGGTACAGTCAACATGCATGGCCCTTTGAACTCGCTTTGTGCCCTAAAAGAGGTGTTTTTTTTTGTTTTAGCCATAACTTGAGCATACGAAGGCATTTTCTGGTAAACCATATATCATTGGAAAACTCTTTCCGAGCTCTATCTAGATATGGAGGTATTTTTTCCTAATTTTTTTATTTAACAAGTTTTTTTCCAGTTGAACTCAGAATTTGTTGTTTGCACTCCCAAGAGCATATATTGTGCATCCGAACTCCATTTTTTTCAAACGAGATATTGTCGGAAAGATGATTCAAATATCTATCAAGATCTCAAGTCCATTTTTGCAGATAGCTTACCATCCCACTGTCTCTTCCTTTCGAAGTCAATAGTGCTTTTTTTGGCCCTATTCTGCCCTCCTATAATCCAAGCTCCATCTTTCTTGTCTTAGTTTTTTAGCATCATGGAGAATAGCATTCAGATTTAGTGTACATGTCATATCTCACCCTTGTCAGCATTATGGGGGGATTACTACTGTTGGTGCTAATACCTCCTTGGTTTCACGTTGGAGTTAGCTATGTATTCAATACTTGTTCCTCTGTACTAGGAGATGTAGTGCAACCATTTACCCATGCATTTCATGTAATGAATCATTTACCATATTGACACTCTTGCATTCCTATTTTTGGAGGTTCCTTTTTCAGCATCATAACAGTCATTCTACGACAGTGTTTGCAGCTTCTTCATAATTCAATGTTTCTTCATGCTTGTCTTTTGTGTCTCTTTTGGAAAGGAGCTTTGTCCCTGGTGCAGGAGCTTTGTCCCTGGTTGAGTAAAACTCCCATTTTTGAGTATTTAATGATTTCTTGTTTGTAATGTTTTGTGTTAGGTTGATAATTTTGTTTTAGGTTGTTATATTTCATGTTTAGTGGTTTTGATCTCATTTTGGGCTCAAGAGATCAAGTTTTGCCTTTCAGGCTTTGAGTTGACAATTTTTGGCAAAAATGTGCAAAATTGCCAAAAGGGTCTTCTAATGCTTTCCAAAGCATTGAAACATGTTTGATAAGTTTTCTTAGGCATATCAAAGTTGTTTAGACAAGTTGATAAGGTTAGAGTGTCAAAAATGTCTTCTGGAGCAAGAAAAGTTGTCATTTGGGCTTGTAAAATTGTCAAAATTGTCATTTTCTTGCAAATTGAAGTTATGGAAGCCTCATGTTCGTAATAAGGATTGATAACCAACTGGAAAAATTATAAAATGCCTCCCTTTTCATTGGAAAGGTTTGGTGATTTTATGAGCAAGAGCTTTTTAATAAAATCATGAAATTTTGGCTTTTATGACTAGTTTTTCCTTCATTTGTGAAACAGTCTGTATTGTAGCTCCATAGTCCATACTATACCTTTGGTTAGTGTGCATAATAGTTGTATAATTATCTCTAGTTTATTGTTGTATTGGTTTCTTTTGGAAATTTGATTGTACAAAATTATTTTCAATCTATGTGCTCACTGCCCTGTCAAGGGTTTGAAGTTCTAAAATGTCACCACTTGACTAATCCAGGTTTGGGATCCCACAAAATGGATTTAGTCAAGTTGGAATTCATGTATATACTGTACATATGCTCTATTTTATGCCAAGAGTGTGGTTGGAAGAAGGACTTGAGTGAATATTAGGCAAGTATTGATTACTTTGCTGGTAACATGATCAAAACTCAAGAGTTGCACCCAAAAGGAATTTGGAGTGAACAAATGCATGATGTAGAGGTCTGGACATGTGGCCAAGTGTGTTGAGCATCATCTTAGTTTATTGGAATAGCTTGTTCTTATCAAACATTCTCATTTTGTAAACAAAACAGTGAGTTCATTGTTTTTATGAATTGTGTTGTCAATTTGCTTATGGAATGCTTCAAAAGCATCATCCAAGCCTTGTAACTGAGAAGGAATTGTAAGAGTAATATTATCCAATGTTTTCAGACCTCATTGAGGTGTATTTCCAATTCAAAACTCTTCATTATGCAGGTCCAAAGGTGTAATGATCGCTGACTGGTAAAAGGGCAGCATTTTGACAGTGACCAAATTCGAGGAAATATCCAGATGTGGGCTGAATTTATCGCAACTAGCCATTTGACCTTAGGGATACAAAGTGTTTGAAGTGTTTTCGTTTTAGGCAAGACCAAGTACAAATTGAGCCGACTTCAGGCTTTGGAAAGAAAAACACCTAAAATACACTAAAAGGAAAGGGTCATAAAAAGTCCAAGGATTGGGTTGATCTAGACCCATACTCATTTGTGCCTTTGTGGTAACATTCTTGTTTTTGTGTGCTTGCTTTGTTTTCTTGTCAAAGAAACATCATAAAATCCAAAAATCAAAACAGGTATTCATCCAACCAAACATTTTTCAAATCCAACCAAAAAGATGAAAAACAAAGAAAGGTTTTAAACTATATGACCATTCTTCACATCTTGAGAAAGAAGAATCTTCATCAAAACATCAACTTAAAAAGGAGACCATTGAGCTCAAAGGATTTGATCAAAAGGAGGAAATTCTTCTATCTAAATAGACAAATATTTGTCTCTCATAGAGTTTTTCTACGTCACATGCGTCTCTACCTTCAAGGCAAATCAAACGAATTTGATCCAGAGTCATTGAACTGCAGAGCTTTTATGCAATATAGAGCTTTGAGTTATCACAAAAATCAAGAGATAGAATTTGTTCCATTCGTGACACAAAGCTTTTATTGAAGTTAAAACATTTCATCCATTATCTCATTCACACATCATCTCGTTCATTTTCAACTCTCAAAACATTAAAGAAATTCTTGTCCTAAGTTCTCTTTTGGATATTGCTTGAATCAAACACAAAACATCACCTTTTAGATTGTTTCTACATCTAGGATAATCTCATCTTAAGAGACATGTCTACACAGGTTAAAACTAGTGTACTAGTGAATCCTCTTATCACTAGGTAGTTAAGTCTGTAACACATCTCAGATTTCTCTAAACCTTATCACATCAAACCTTCTCAAACACAACAAGAAATTCAAAGAGAAAACTTTGGTAATATCTACCTTTAAGTGCTAGAGATCCACATGCAAAACAACACACCAACCATTGATCTTTCATTTCATCAAAAACTCATCATCATTTTCACTCAACTTCAACAAAAACTCATAAACAAAATGGCTCATACCTGATCACAGTCAAGGCAACGAGAAATAGAAATTGAAGAAGAAGAGGAGGAAAATATCAATGAATTTCAAGAAGCCCTTGGAGGAAATGCAAATGATGAAAATCCAAGTACTCCTACTCTTGCGACAATAGAAAGGGCCCAACATAACCCTCTCTTTAACATACTTTTTGATGAAATACTCAGGAGCAATGCGGATGCTCACTTTTTAAAGCTTGCTCAAGAAGGAGCCAAACTCCCCTCTGACTTTGATCTTGCACAACTAAGACAAGCATCATAATGACAAAGTCGCAATGAGGAAGAAAGAGGTACATATCACATCAGATATAACATTCCTCAAGGTAACCCACCACCACCTCCTACTCCAAATGACATAGAGATGTTGCCGCAACAAGTTGAAAATCTCGCCCAACAACTTCGTAGTGGTGTAAAGACCAATCAATTTTCACTCAATGACATTTGTCCCTATCCCTTTGATAGGAATCTTTATATGCCACCTTTTCCATGAGGGTTCGAAACACCCAAGTTTGAAAAGTATCGAGGAAAAGGAGATCCTCACAATCATGATAGAGAATTCCACTCAGCTTGCCTCGAAGTGGCATACGAAGATACGTACCTCATGTTCCTTTTTACCCAAAGCTTGGGAGGAACAACCACATCATGGTTTTCTCGACTACCAGGTGGCATTAGGACCTTTGAAGAGCTAGTTCATAAGTTCTTGGTACATTACTCTCATAACATTGAACGTGATATCACCATGGCCGATCTATGTAACACTAAACAAAAACCAGGTGAACTATTCTCAGTATTCCTGCAACGATGGCGTCAAATGTCTAGCAGACGTTCTCTTCAGTTACCTGAACAAGAACTAGTGGAAATATTTATTTCCAACTTAAACGAAGAAATGGAATTTCACCTGGATGTCAAAGACACAGACTCTTTCAATGACATGATCACCAAAGGTTTAAAATGTGAGCGGGCTCTCATCAAGAAAGGACTTAATCAAAATCTATAATGAGCCAAAGGATGGTCCTCGCCCACACTTCAATAGTGACAAACCAAGCTTCTGGAACAAAAACAAAAATGTTGTCAACGACGGGGTTGTGGATGCAAGAACTATCAAAAGTGCGCAACCTGTAGTTCGATTTGTAGGAAAGATTCCCCCACCTCAGACTAACACAATTGCTCCTCCAAATCAAGGCCACATTACATCTCATGATGAACCCATACCTCATCAACAAAAAAAAAGCACACATACACTCCCTTAGGGGAACCCATCGAAACAGTATTACGACAACTAGTTTCTTAAAATCCGGTAACTCTAACCAAAACATCAAACTATGAACCTCAAGTCAAACCTGCATGGTGGAGGGATACTGAACATTGTGATTTCCATCAAGGGAGAGGACACAAGACAAGCAATTGTCACAGATTAAAAGATCTTATTCAGGATCTTATTGACCGAGGTGAAATTAAAATTGAAGGACATGACCCAAAGACAACAAACAATGATCATCTTATGTTTAAAAATCCACTTCCACCACCAGATCAAAGGGGTCCTTCTACTTCCAGGAGAGGCACTGATACCACTGATTATATGCAAGCCGTGTATAATTACACTGTAAATCATCTGTACAATGCCAGTGAACAAATTGCAACTATAACCATAAAAAATCCCAGCTCCACTTGCAATGTTGTTACACATCGTAGCAAGATTACCATAAAGGTAGTTCCATAAGGCACCCCATCTATCCCAAAGCAATATAATCTTGTGGAACAATTAGACAAAACACCTACGCTTATATCTATCTTAGAGCTATTGCGCCTATCTCCATCCCATAAGACAATATTGGATCAAGCTCTCCAAGAGGCGTCAGTCCCTGCAAACCTAAATACAGATCAATTTCAAGCCATGGTTTTTCGAAAAGTGACAACTCTTCCTTCCAGCAACCTCATAACGCTTCACTACACATTGAAGGATTTATCAACCAGGATAGGATCAAGCGAGTCTTGATTATTAATGGAGCAGGGCTGAATATTTGTACACTACAGTTGGTCACAGCTTTGGGATATGCAATAGAATCAGTGGATCCCCATAAAAAGATCACAATCAAAGCCTATGACGATGTAGAGTGTTCATCCAAAGGAGCTACGGTACTACCAATCCGAGTGGGCCCTGTGGTGAAGCACATCATCTGTCAGGTTCTGGACCTTCCTCTACCATACAATTGATTGTTAGGAAGACCTTGGATACATGCCATGCAAGTCGTTCCATCCACCTACCATCAGTGTATCAAGTTCCCACATAACGGTGTAGAGATCACAATCCTGGGTGATACAAATCCCTTTGCATATTGTCATAATATTAGTCATCAACCAGAGATTACCGTTCCCAACAATAGAGAAGCCATCTCCTCCACATCATACATGAGTCTAGCCTCTCTTGCCAGTTCAAACATCACTATACCTAAGCAAGAAAAGCTCAAGATGGAAGTAGAAAAGGAAGGCCCGGGAGAATACAATTTGAGTCAACTCTTTTGTGTGGGACAAATGCCCACTTCTCCTAGAACACATGGAAAACCTCAGCAAATACTTTAAACACCACTGATCACGCTAGCATGTACTTTGACGCCTTTCATCCTTGGGAAGAGTCAAGAAGAAGAAACCAGAGATGAGGACTTAGCGGAATGGATCTATAGAGATCCCATCACCACCGATATACCACAAGCTACACTTCCCACCGATCAGTATGGCAAGGGCCTCCTCATTATGCAAAGAATGGGTTACAATGGTCAGAGTGCTTTGGGACCTTGCAAACAAGGAAGACATGAACCACTGCTGCCGGAATTAAAGCCCAAAGATAATATAGGCCTAGGCTTTCAAAAGGAGATCCTTCCTAAGCTCAGATTCAAAGGAAAACCCAGCAAACCACTATATCAGCCTATTGCAAAGAGGACACCTTTTATTATAAAAGCAGCATCAAACACCATCGCAACTGCCCCACCGAGGCTCAAAATCCCAATACAACCATCTACAACACCAATCATCCCACTAATCAAACCAGTGATCCCATCAACATCAATAATAACATCAATAGCACCATTAGCAGCAACAACTATATCAGAACCCGCAGCAGTATCCACAACACCAGCGGTTCCAGCAGAAACTACCGATACTCCCCGTATCGGATTCATTGATCCCCATCATCCTTCCTGCAGCACCGATCATTTCATCTACAAAGGTACATCAACCGATCACACCTGCAGTGTTTAACACAAAGGACATCCCAGTATGGTATAGTAATCGGATACTGGAAAGTGATTCAGAGACCGACTCACATGAATGGGAATTTGATTCCATCCAACTTAATACTTCAGATGAGGAAGATACATCACTACCTCCACCTCGCAAAGACATCCCTGTTTATGGAGAAGCACGGATAAAGACCTCTTGGGTTCCTGAGCTGGAAACTTCTTCCACAGACCTTACATCACATCCTACGCCTGATTCTAACAGGGAGAGTACCATCAACGACCTTCACCACAACGTCTTAACCCTCACTGACACATCTAATGAACTTAACCTAATCCATGAAGTCATGCCCATTATCCATCCTGAACTCATCGAATGGAACCACCATAATCCCCCATGTCTTGACCATTTCCAAAATGATGAGGTGATCATTGACTTTTTGGAACTACGGGATAACATACCAAGCAGGGATCACAAAGCTGGATTCGCCATAGAACTTAATAGCGCAACATACTTTGGGGCGGATGCCAAACCTTTCAACTGCAAAAATATAACAATAAAACATGGATCTTCCAGTGAAAACCACACCATGACACTGTTTGATTTAACAAAAGTAAAAAGAAAGAGCATATCCAATGGTGAAAACCTCTCTGAGGCGCCGACGGATGAAAGGTTTGACATTCTCCCTGCTAATACAGAACGGTAACGATCAACGATTCTCATCGAGGAAACAAAAAAATACAATGTGGGGACTCTTGAAACTCCTCACCACATACATCTGGCATCTCTTCTAACTCTAGAGGAACAACCTCGATTTGTAGAGTTCTTCCATAAGCGTCAGATCAACTTTGCATGGTCATATGTAGACATGCCTAGGCTTGATCCTGATTTAGTCATGCATCACCTCACCGTAGTAGAAGGAGCCAAGCTTGTCAAGTAGAAGCTTCGCAAGATGCATCCTCAGATTGCAGTACTAGTCAAAGCAGAACTCAAGAAACTCCTAGATGTTGGTTTCATTAGACCAATTGATTATGCAGATTGGATATCCAATATTGTGCTTGTCAGCAAACCAAATGGGGGCATCCGTATTTGTACTGACTTTAGAGATCTGAATAAGGCATGTCCTAAGGATGACTTCCCCCTAAAAAACATCGACATAATAGTGGACCTAACAGTAGGACATGCCATGCTTTCACTCATGGATGGCTTTTCAGGATACAATCAGATAAAGATAGCACCAGAGGATCAACATAAGACAACCTTCACATGTCCATGGGGCACATACTACTGGAATGTAATACCTTTCTATCTCAAGAATGCAGGAGCGACCTATCAACGTGAAATGACCACCATCTTCCATTACATGATGCATTCTATGATGGAAGATTATGTTGATGACTTACTAGCAAAATCACTTACCAGAGAAGGTCATCTCGACATATTAATCTTTGATAGACTAGAACAATATCATGTTCGACTCAACCCAAAGAAATGTGTCTTTGGAGTAACCTCAGGGAAGCTTATAGGATACATTGTCTCAAGCAAAGGTATTGAGGTCGATCCAGCAAAGGTCAAAGTAATCATGGACATGCCACCACCAAAGAACATAAGTCAGTTAAGAACATTACAAGGATGACTACAATCCATCCAAAGATTCATTGCACAATTGGCAGATAAGTGTCACCCATTCACACACCTACTACACAAGAACATCCACTTTCAGTGGGATGCCAGATGCCAACAAGCATTTCAAATGCTTAAAGACTATCTCATAAATACACCATTGTTGATCCCACCAGATCCAAGTAGACTTTTATTACTCTATATATCAGCAACAAGTACATCATTGGGTGCACTACTAGCACAACATAATGCAGAAGGGAAAGAGTGTGTTGTTTACTACATCTCTCGCACACTGGTTGGCTATGAACTCAATTACACACCTATTGAGCGAGCTTGCCCAGTAGTAATCTTGGCAGCCACTAAACTGAGGCACTATTTGTTAACACACAAAGTACAACTCATCGCAAAGATTGATCCACTCAAGTACTTACTCAGTAAAGCCACATTGACAGGTCGCTTGGCCAAATGGGTGATGATTCTAAGTGAATTTGACATCGAGTATCTGGACCATAAGGCTATCAAAGGTCAGGTCATTGCAGATCAGTTGGTCGATGCACCACTCATAGACAATCATCCCCTCATTTCCAATTTTCGAGATGAAGAGATATTCATGATCACAGAAGCACAATCATGGAAGCTATACTTTGATGGTTCATACACTAGGCACGGCTCGGGGGTAGGCATTCTGTTTATCACACCTCAAGGTGATAGCATCCTGAAGTCTTATAGGCTCACATTTCCATGCACCAACAACATAGCAGAGTATGAGGCCTTGATCATAGGACTCAGGCTAGCCATACAAAGGAAGTTACAAGAACTACAAGTATATGGCGACTCCCAACTAGTCATTCGACAAGCAACAGATGAATATCAGACCAAGGATGATAAACTCATGCCATACAAGCAAATGGTGGACAAATTAAAGGCATCATTTACTACTATCACCTTTGAGCAGATACCAAGAGATTAGAATCACGCTGCTGACGCTATGGCTACCATTGCATCTCGCCTAGATCTTCCGCAGAATTCAACACGCTACAAGTTCTTGGTAGAATAGCTTTGGATTCCCACTTATGATATCCTCGAATCCGAGATGATATGTCGCTTAATCGGTTCCAAATCCCCATGGTACGGTGAGTTCTACACTTATCTCCGTGATCACACCCTTCCTCCTAACCAATCGAATAACCAACGTAAAACCTTCATTCGCCAAACTGCTCGATATACCATTATTTCTGAAACCCTATACCGACGCAGTCTTGATGGTACTCTCCTTTGATGTCTGGAACAAGATGAGATAACAAAGGCCTTGGAAGAGGTACATGAAGGAATTTCTGGAACTCATGCAAGTGGTCCGTCACTAGCCAAGAAACTCCTACGCACTGGATACTATTGGCCATCCATGGAAAAAGACTACTACTACTTTGTCAGAAAGTGCAAGAAATGCCAAGTTCATGGAGACTTGATACATGCGCCAGCATAGGAACTGTAACCAATCACAACACCATGGCCTTTTTGTCAATGGGGTCTTGATCTTGTGGGTAAAATCCATCCATCTTCATCCAATGGCCATAAATTCATTATTACCGCCACCGAATATTTCACAATGTGGATCGAAGGTGTTCCACTTACCCAAGTTACCGGCAAGCAGATCGCCTCATTCATCCTCAATTACGTCATCTTCCGGTATGGTGTACCCATGTCCATCATCACAGATATCGGTCTTCCTTTCAAAAATTAGGATGTTCGTGAACTCTGTGAGAAATTTCACTTCCAGCACTGTTTGTCCACTCCCTATTACCCACAAGGCAATGGTCAGGCCGAAGCGTCAAACAAGAACATATTAAGAATCCTAAAGAAGACAGTCAATGATGCCGGTCGTGATTGGCACGTTCAATTGAATCCAACACTATGGGCATATCAAAGTAGCATTCGAACCCCTACAGGCGCAACTCCCTACTCATTGGTCTATGGTGCAGAAGTTATTTTACCTATTGAGGTCGAGATACCATCACTACGGGTTTCCTTACATAATCTCATTGATGATGAAGCATACAAAGTATCCCGTCTCCAAGACTTAGAGCTACTTGGTGAGAAATGACAAGCTACATACAATCACCTCAAGGCCTATCAGCAACGCATGAGCAGCAGCTATAATCATCAAGTTAGACCTCATACATTTGAGGTAAGTGATCTTGTTCTTCGAGAAAATCCTCGTAACCAACCCAACCGAGAACATCAAGGAAAGTTTGAATCAAACTGGCTGGGTCCATATGTTGTCACTGTTGTATTTGGGTCCGAGGCATATCAGTTGGCTACTTTAGAAGGAGAACTGCTAGTAGATCCGATCAACAACATGCACCTCAAATGATTTTATACATAAGCTGCACAGAGCATCAAGCTCCCATATATACTGGCAAAAATACCAAAAACATCCAAAAAAATGTCCTTAAGAAAATACAAAAACATCAAAATAGTAAAGAAAAATCATGCATCCAAACACTGAACAACCACTCGGGTGGCACCTTGGGTAAGTATGATGGTGAAAACTTGGAAAGAAGGTGCCACTCGTAAAAGCTATGGCTCCATTATCTTTCAGGTTTGTTGTGATCACATTCATTACATACACACATCCATCCACCCAAACCATGGCTTATTATTGATCTGCAATCACGAGATAGTGCTCCATGCGTCTTGCATCCCGCTTTTTCATAAGTCATGTCTAAACTAGGGGCAATGCCCTTAACCTATTGATGGAAGTGGATTATACATTATTATTGTGATTCATTGGGGTCTTCATTCAAAACTATCTCACAAAATACCAAAAACATTGGAAAACTGTCTCACAAAATACCAAAAACATTGGAAAAATGTCTCACAAAATCCAAAAACATCAAAAATCAAACAAAAACATGGCCACACATTGTACATACTCATTCAAAGCAGATACTAAACAAGCATTGCAAAATACTTGCACGATGATCACTTCTCAAGTCGAGCAAACAATCAACATCAACAATCAAACTGTCTTCAACAAGGATGAATCCTTCCTTACTAAAACAAAGACAAAATAACATTTTCTTTGACAAGAAAATTTTGTTTAAGCTATCAAATACTTGGTTGATTTGTGGGTTATTTATTCATATCAGTTTCTTACAGTATTGTTTGTGTATCCTCTGTGAATTATTCTGATGAAGTTCTGGGGCATGGACTAATGGTGTCTACTTGGGAAGTTCAATAAGCTATGTGATCACAGGCAAAATACAGTCATAGATCACTAAGGCTTTCTAACTACATCGTATACCTCGACCATATGAACATGAACCATTATCGAGGATCCATATTCTTTATTCTTTATTCTTTGTATATGCTGTTTATTTGTAGGTACGAATGCTCTTTCTTTGGTTCCTCCTACCTCATCCAACTGGACAAAGGTTTTATCTCTTAGTACGGTATGCACTTGTCTCAGGATATGATAAGCCTAAGATCAAGGAGGACGATCCAAGTCATCCATGAAAGGAGATAATCCTTGTCTGTTCTGCAAGCAATACTCAGGTCAACTTGATCCATTATATCAAGTTGTTTGTATTAACTTGCTATATCAAATCCATGTAAGGAATACTCTGGTCATCTTGAATCATTATGTCAAGTTGCTTGTATTTTCTTACAACATTTTAAAGCTCAATGATAAAAATAAAGCACTATGGATCGTCATTCCATCTCATCTGTATATATTGTATTCCATTGCATTCCATCCATCCATACATTCATAATAGATGCATATCATGCATACATAGTAATGACAATGCATACTCTATTTTCCTCTTCTTCCATAGGAATGAGTCATAGGTTCTCCATTTCTTCTATCTAACATCAAACCCCTCCCAGCCTCCCCATCTCGATAATCAACATCACATACCCTACATCGTTTCCCAATCAACCCAATCAAGCCATGTTTATCACCGTCCATCTCTAAATAGGACAGACTATGTTTCCCATCCTAAGTCATCCTATACATCAAGCAAGTAACTCTATCTGCATAGGCACATCAACTCACACACACCTAGACTATCAATAGATACTCTGATCAAGTATCTTTGGGTCTCAACAGGTAATCGATTATGGCAAACCTAGACTACATCAAGCATTTATCATAATGACCTAGTCTCAACAGGGCTGCTATGATTAACCACAACCATCCATCACACACACACACACACACACACACACACACACACACACACACACTATCAATTGATCAACCAATCAAACATAATTACATCAGACAATTACATTAATTGTCTAAGTCTCAGTGAGTATTTTGCTTCATATACCTTGACTTCATCAGACAATTACATCAATTGTCTAAGTCTCATCAGGTTACTTTGATTCACTTACTCAGACTTTATCTTGTCTAAGTGACCAACTGACATCAACTGTCATGCTTTGACTCGACCGAGGCAATTTAACCAATTGCACCAGATTGTCCAACCATTTTAATCAATTATATAGCATCAATCAAAAGCACAACACCACATTTGCACTGTATCTCCTGCATAACTTACCGGTACTTACTGGCTTGATGTTTCTTCGTATTCACTCCATTTTCTTCTATTTTTCACCCACATTGCTAACTTCTCTTCTATCACCTTGCCAATTTTCATTTTTTTTCGAGAGATTGCCTGATTTTTCAAAATTTTCGGCCAATCTCTTGAGGGGGCATACCACCCATTAAATCAACATTTTATGGGGTATTTCTTCACACCTATTTTTCTTTCTTTGAAACGTCGCGATAAACCACACTGTCTCAAAGAGGGCCAAATGTAGTCACATAAATTTGTCCATTTTAATTAAATGAATATTTCTTATTTATTTGATTAAAAACCCACTAGCCATTAGTTAATTAAATTAATATTTAATTAATGCATCTTCAAACATTCTCATATTAATTAAATAAATTATTCAATTTATTTTAAATTAATTTATTATACCAAATTCACAATCAATTAAATGAATAAATCCTATTTATTTCATTTAAACTCTTTTCCTCTTTTAAATAAATTAAATAAAACATTTATTTAAATCATTAAAATCCCCCCCACTTGCATTCTCTTAAAAATACAACTTGCACCTATTTATTGAAATAAATGAATTTTATTTTAATAAAATCTTATTTTCCCTCACCCACCAAATCCACTTGCATTCCTAAACCCCCTTCTAGATTCTTCTAACCCCTTCCTAATTAACCTAATCCATCCCCTAATTATTGTCACATTCCTAAGCAAATTGGAGTCACTTCTCAAAGACTTCAAAGTCTTTGAAAAACATTTAATGCTTTGTGTGTTCAACAATTTAACCTCCAAAGTCTTCCAAAACCACTAATGGCTCTTACATGACCATTAATGACTTTTACATAACCATTTATGGTTATTTCAACTTGCACTCATGTGTCTCCTCAAGCATTTATTGCTTTGACCATAGTTATCCCTTTTGCCTTTGCATAGGAGTTTATCCATTGGATAAAAGCTTTATTATTTGAATAAAGAATTTATTCACTCAACCCAACCTTGACCCTAACCCCCAAATTAACTCCTAGGTCATGTCAAACATTTAATGCTTATTTCCTCTCCTCTCAACCTATCTCACATTGACACTTGTCAACCAGGGATTGGGTTGAAAGCCCTCACATAGATTGAATTTCATTCAATCCCGACCCTTGTTGAGATTACTCAATCTCAACCATCCATTGCTCCATTTTACCTATAAATAGAGCCCATTTCTTCATAATCCAGATCTTGAAAACTTGTATGCATTTAATCTATAGTGAATTTTAGAGAGCATTTAGCGTAAATCACTAAATATATTGTTATCTTGGACTAAAATAAATCTTAGTTCTTTTTCATAATATGTTTAATTGGTTTGTTTTATACTCGCATAGCATAAGCTTGAGATCATCTACAATCTTGAATCTCCATAAGCATCCATAGTGCAAAAAGCTGTCGAGAGCTACACTATTTTGAAACTTGGAGAGGAGAGGAACAAAGGAGAAGGAGCTAAGAACATGTTAAGAGGCATTTGGAGATGTCTTCTTATATTTGTGTCATTTGTTAAATATGTTAGCACGATCTTAGTATCTCTTTTGATATGCCTGTTTAGATTAGTTCTTGGTTGAATAACACTAAAAATTTCTTGTGTGTTTTTGTGTGTTATAAGACTACAGGTTCCAGTCTAACCTTTGGGTATTTTGTAGAGCATCATTTAGTTAATTAATTAATTATGAATAATTAGTTAATATTTATCTCCATGCATAATGCAAAATAGGAAGAGAAAACTATGTTTATATTTTCAAGAGTTTCATGCATTGACTAGTCTATTATGCTATTTGTTCATACATGACTAATTCATGTATTGTGTTTTAAACTCTCTGTCTATTTTGTAGACTCCACCATTTAGGGTTTCTATCTTTAGAGTTAGATTTTTTTATAAGGATGTCATATCCTTCATTGTAACTTAAGCAATAAGCAATACAAGCAATTCAATCAATTTCATTGGTATTGTCTACAATTATTTTCTTGTTCAATTTTCTCTATATGTGTGACAGGTATTCTTGTTGGGCTTGTGGGACTCACATTTCACGAATTCTAACATGATATCAAAGCTCCAGATCTAAAGATTCTTATTTGCTTTTTTGGAGATTGTTTGCATGCACAATAAAATGTTCATCTTGGGTTATTTTGGATCACACAATTAGTTCCAAAAGGCTCGAGAAAGTCAGGATCGCCTTTTGTTTCGCTGAAATCCGATATACAAAGTCTATTTTGTAAGGGTTTGAAGTTCGAGGTTTTTTTCTCCATTCCAGAGGGTACCTAAAAAATTCAAAGCTTTTTGGGCTCAAAAGGACGTCATGGTTGGATTCATAAGGCTGATTCCATGATTTTGATATATAATTTACCTATTTTTGGTGACAGGGGCATGATTTTTTTATTGGCATGCTTTACGAGGCACAAAAATCCGTATGCTCATACCTACAATTGTGTCAGAAATATTTATTAAAAAACAATCAATTGACTGGTAAAAAATTAAAAAATTGACTTGATTTTTTAATAAAATCAAGTGGGTGCATGTTGTTACAAAAAGGTTTGTTTAATTAGAAAAAAAAAGGTCAAATCTTTGTTAGTGGTACAGTCAGCATGCATGGCCCTTTGAACTCTTTTTGTGCCCCAAAAGAGGTGTTTTTTTTTGTTTTGGCCATAACTTGAGCATACGAAGGCATTTTTTGGCAAACCATATATCATTGGAAAACTCTTTCCAAGCTCTATCTAGATATGGAGGTATTTTTTCCTAATTTTTTAATTTCACAAGTTTTTTTCCAGTTGAACTCAGAAGTTGTTGTTTGCACTCCCAAGAGCATATATTGTGCATCCGAACTCCATTTTTTTCAAACAAGATATTGTCGGAAAGATGATTCAAATATCTATCAAGATCTCAAGTCCATTTTTGCAGATAGCTTACCATCCCACTGTCTCTTCCTTTCGAAGTCAATAGTGCTTTTTTTGGCCCTATTCTGCCCTCCTATAATCCAAGCTCCATCTTTCTTGTCTTAGTTTTTTAGCATCATGGAGAATAGCATTCAGATTTAGTGTATGTCATATCTTGCCCTTGTCAGCATTATGGGGGGATTACTACTGTTGGTGCTAATACCTCCTTGGTTTCACGTTGGAGTTAGCTATGTATTCAATACTTGTTCCTCTGTACTAGGAGATGTAGTGCAACCATTTACCCATGCATTTCATGTAATGAATCATTTACCATATTGACACTCTTGCATTCCTATTTTTGGAGGTTCCTTTTTCAGCATCATAATAGTCATTCTACGACAGTGTTTGCAGCTTCTTCATAATTCAATGTTTCTTCATGCTTGTCTTTGGTTTCTCTTTTGGAAAGGAGCTTTGTCCATGGTGCAGGAGCACCTAGTTGAGTAAAACTCCCATTTTTGAGTATTTAATGATTTCTTGTTTGTAATGTCTTGTGTTAGGTTGATAATGTTGTTTTAGGTTGTTATGTTTCATGTTTAGTGGTTTTGATCTCATTTTGGGCTCAAGAGATCAAGTTTTGCCTTTCAGGCTTTGAGTTGACAATTTTTGGCAAAAATGTGCAAAATTGCCAAAAAGGCCTTCTAATGCTTTCCAAAGCATTGAAACATGTTTGACAAGTTTTTTTAGGCATATCAAAGTTGTTTAGACAAGTTGATAAGGTTAGAGTGTCAAAAATGTCTTTTGGAGCAAGAAAAGTTGTCATTTGGGGTTGTAAAATTGTCATTTTCTTGCAAATTGAAGTTATGGAAGCCTCATGTTCGTAATAATACTTAATAACCAATTGGAAAAACTATAAAAGGCCTCCCTTTTCATTGGAAAGGTTTGGTGATTTTATGAGCAAGAGCTTTTTAATAAAATCATGAAATTTTGGCTTTTATGACTGGTTTTTCCTTCATTTGTGAAACGGTATGTACTGTAGCTCCATAGTCCGTACTATACCTTTGGGAAGTGTGCATAACAGTTGTATAATTATCTCTAGTTGATTTTTGTATCAATTTCTTTTGGAAATTTGATTGTACAAAATTATTTTCAATCTATGTGCTCACTGCCCTGTCAAGGGTTTGAAGTTCTAAAATGTCACCACTTGACTAATCAAGGTCTGGGATCCCACAAAATGGATTTAGTAAAGTTGGAATTCATGTATATACTATACATATGCTCTATTTTATGCCAATAGTGTGGTTGGAAGAAGGACTTGAGTGAATATTAGGCAAGTATTGATTACTTGGCTGGTAACATGATCAAAACTCAAGAGTTGCAACCAAAAGGAATTTGGAGATAACAAATGCATGATGCAGAGGTCTAGACATGTGGTCAAGTGTGTTGAGAATCATCTTAGTTTATTGGAATAGCTTGTTCTTATCAAATATTCTCATTTTGTAAACAAAACAGTGAGTTCACTCTTTTTATGAATTGTGTTGTCAATTTGCTTATGGAATGCTTCAAAAGCATCATCCAAGCCTTTTAACTGAGAAGGAATTGTAATAGGAAGATTATCCAATGTTTGCTGACCTCATTGAGGTGTATTTCCAATTCAAAACTCTTCATTATGCAGGTCCAAAGGTGTAATGATCGCTGACTGGTAGAAGGGCAACATTTTGACAATGACAATGACAGTTTTACTGTTTTTCTCAATGGTTTGCCAAGTGTTTGGTATAATTCTTGTATAACAAAGGCAGGGGAAGCTCTAGTTTTCTATGGCAGAGGTCTCGAAGCAGTGTGGGAGTTTGAATCAAGCTTGGTGAGAGGAGTCTAGAGCTCATAAGACTTTGTGTGGACATGTTAAAACAATGAATTAAGCAACATATAGGCCTTTGGGCAGTGTGTAGTCCCTTTTGAGATTTTGACCCTTGGTTGGTGTATTGAGCAAGCCAAGTCTATGGGCCTAGAACTAATTTTGGTTGTCAAACTTGACAAAAACCTTGTTGCCCCTACATTTCCATGTTGAAGACTCCTAATACACTCAGTAACATAGGGTTGAATTCCAAAAGAATAGAGATTGAGGATGTGTAGATGGGTGGAGTGAGTAATTTGAGTAGTTTGAGCATGGGTGTGAGCTATCACCAAAAGGGGAGTTTGTTAGGAAAGTGATACATGAAGTGCTTGGCAATATAACCACAAGAATGATTTTGTAAACACATACAACAACCTCAAATATGTTTTTGGGTAACAAATTGAACCTCTTGACTCAAATTGCCCTTTTGAGTACTTTCCTAGCAACCTCTCTATCATAGTGGTATCATTGCCAACAAAAGATTCAGGAGGAAAGGAACATTAGGAAAACATGGTGACTAATGCAGAATTAACCAAGAAGGTTGAAGACCAAGAAGAGGAAAATAGGGCACTCAGGGAAAGATTGGATCAACTAGCAATGAAACTAGTCGAAGTAGAAGTCAAAACTAAAGAGGTCCATGATAAGGTTGGAGACAAGGGTAAAATGATGGCCATAGAAGATGAGGTTCCCATACCTAACCCTGTTATTGAGAAAGAACCATTCTTGAAATATTTGAGAGCTATGAGTGGTAAAACCTTAGAGGGAGTAGTCCTTTTCAGTGGAAAGATGGATCCAGATGCTCTTATAGAGTGGATTGAAGGTCTAGAAAACCATTTTGAATGTGATGGAATAACTGAAGCACAAAAGGTTAAGGTATCAAAATCAAGGTTGAGAGGGGCAACCTTAACTTGGTGGAAGTTCATCCAAGAGGAAAGGGTGAAAGAAGGTAAGCAACCAATAGCCACGTGGAAAGCAATTGTAGCCAAAATAAAAGAAACCTACCTTCCATAAGACTATGAAATACAACTTCACAGAAAAGACAAAATTTGAGACAAAAAGACCTAGATGTCAGTAGCTACACTAAGGAGTTTCAAAAACTATGCATGAGATCCAGAGTAGTGGAGGATGAGAGCATAAAAGTGACAAGATACTTGAATGGGTTAAGATGGAACATCCAGGAAGAGATGAGCTTGTTATGCCCACAAACAGTACACAAGTGCTATTAATTTGCACTTAAGGTGGAAGAGAAAGGTAGGAGAAAGCA
Source organism: Cryptomeria japonica (assembly GCF_030272615.1). NCBI lineage: Eukaryota > Viridiplantae > Streptophyta > Pinopsida > Cupressales > Cupressaceae > Cryptomeria > Cryptomeria japonica. The sequence continues at coordinate 723,477,043 of NC_081413.1, read as the reverse complement.
AGAACAAAACAACAGAGGTAGAGGTAGGGGAAGAGATGGTAGAGGCCATAGAGGCAGTTTTGGGGGAAGGAGCATAGATCAACGATCCCAGGGAGAGTCTAAACTTCTAGAGAAAAGTGGGGATTCTCAGAGAAAACCCAACTATAGGGGTAGGGGTTAGATCTAATGGACCAGGGAGAGGGTCCTACTTCTCAACCATGAAGTGCTATAACTGTCAAAAGTTGGGCCACCTTGCGTATAGATGCCCAAAGAAGCCTAGTTCATCCTATGGTGGTGAAAAGAGGGTAAATTATGTTCAAGAAGATGGAGGTAATACCAGAACTTCAGCATTGAAACACCTAGCTTCAAAAGATGGTGAGAGTTTGATGGTCAAGAGAGTGTTAATGAAGAAGCTACATAGTACAGAGGTCTCATAAAGAAGAGCATTGTTCAGGATTAAGTGTAAAATCATGGGAAAGGTGTGTAAGGTTATCATAGATTCAAGATCCACAGATAACATCATATCAGAGGAAGCAGTAAGCAAATTGAAACTACCTAGGATACAACACAAGGAGCCATACAAGGTCACATGGTTAAATAAGGGACAACATGTGTTAGTAAATGAGCAAGCTTGGGTAGATTCCCACATAGGTGGATATGTAGATAGGATCCTATGTGACATCCTTCCTATGGATGCTTGCCACCTACTGTTGGGTAGACCATGGTAGTTTGACCGAAAAGCACACCATGATGGGGAAAGAAACTCCTACTCATTTCAAAAAGATGGAGTAACCTATTAGATTCAATCCCTCATTGAAGAAGGAGAGAGCAACAACAAAGTACCTAACATCTTGTTAGTGAATGAGAAAGAGTTCATAAAAACACCAGAAGAAGGTGAAGGAGTGGGATTCACACTCATAGTGAAACCCAAGGAAGAAAAGGTAGAAAAGAAAGTTGAGATACCATATAAGGTGCATCAAATCCTTGATAACTTCAAAGCAATAATCAGTGATGGTACACCTGCAGCTTTACCACCTCCTAGAGCCATTAGCCACCAAATTGATTTCATACCTAGAACCTCTTTACCAAATAAGGCAGCCTATAAGATGACCCTTGAATAAAACAAAGAGGTAGCAAGACAAATACAAGAACTCTTAGACCAAGGGCTGATTAGGAAGAGCATTAGTCCTTGTGCAGTACCTACAGTGTTGGCACCTAAGAAGGGTGGAACATGGAGATTTTGCACGGATTCCAGAGCCATAAACAAGATCACCATCAGGTACAGATTTCCCATACCCAAGATAGAGAACTTGATGGATTGTTTGGGGGGTGCACAGTATTTCAGTAAGATTGACTTGAAGAGTGGTTACCATCAGATAAGAATCAAAGAGGGGGATGAATGGAAAACAACTTTCAAAACAAATGAGGGTCTTTATGAGTGGCTTGTCATGCCATTTGGACTCTCTAATGCTTCCAGGACATTCATGAGACTCATGAATGAAGTTTTACATGATTTCATTGGCAATTTTGTTATTGTGTATTTAGATGATATTCTTATTTTCAATAAGACTAAGGAAGAGCATTTAGCTATTGTTTTGAGACAATTATCTGATGAATATCTAACCATTAATCTAGAAAAATGTGATTTCTTGAAGCAAGAATTGGTCTATCTTGGTTTTGTTGTATCAGGAGGCAATTTGGAAATGGATCAATCTAAAGTTGCAGCAATAACCAGTTGGGCAACTCCTAAGACAACCAGTGATGTCAGAAGCTTCCATGGTTTGGCACAGTTTTATAGAAAGTTCATCAAGGGATTCAGTGAGATTTGTGCTCCAATGTTAGACACCATCAAAGGGGGTGTAAAGGTAAAATTTCAGTGGACAAGTGCAGCCAATAAGGGGTTTGAATTATTGAAAACTAAAGTAGCTACTCAACCAGTGTTCATTTTACCTAGTTTTGATAAGCTTTTTACTATTGAATGTGATGCTAGTAATATTTTTGTAGGAGCTGTTTTAAGTCAGGAAAATAGACCAGTTGCATTATTTAGTGAGAAGTTGAATGACACAAAGAAAAAGTACTCTTCCTATGATTGAGAACTTTATGCAATACAGGCACTTAGGAAATGGAGACACTATCTTCTTCCTAAAGAGTTTGTTGTATACACAGATAAATAGGCACTAAGTTTCTTGAACTCACAGGATAAACTGAATCATAGGCATATTAAATGGGTAGAATACTTACAAGCTTACACTTTTACTCTTAAGCATAAGAAGGGTCAGTTGAATAAATTAGCAGATGCTTTGAGTAGAAGGTTGTTAACTATTCACGAGATTCAAGTTCAGAGCATTGGTATTGATAGTTTCAAAGAGATGTATCCTACTGATGATGATTTTGTTGAAGCTTATAAAGTTTGTCAAGATTTTGAGAATAATTTCCATGGTGCATATGCCGATTTCACTTTGTAGGATGGTTTGTTATTTAGGGGTGGACAGTTGTGTGTTCCAAAAGGTTCTATGAGAGAGAACCTCATTCAAGAGAAGCACAATGGGTGCTTAAGTGGACATTTCGGTCTCAACTAATGCTTGGAGTTGGTTCAAAGGTTCTATTATTGGCCTAAGATGCAGAGAGACATCAGGAGGTATGTTGAGCAGTGCTTGGTATGTCAGAAAGCAAAAGGTAATTCCTCTAATGCTGGTTTATATCAGCCTCTTTCCATTCCACATAGGCCTTGGGATTGCATTAGTATGGATTTTGTGGTAGGATTACCTAGAACTCAAGCAATATTTGATAGCATCTTTATAGTAGTTGACAGATTTAGCAAAATGGATCATTTTATTCCTTATAAGACAACACATGATGCAAGTCATATTGCTTACTTATTTTTCAAAGAAGTTGTTAGAATTCATGGTTTGCCTATTAGCATTGTTTCAGATAGGGATGTTAAGTTTCTTGGTCATTTATGGAAGAGATTGGGTACTAATATCTCTTTGGGTTCAGCTTATCATCCACAAACTGATGGCCAAACCAAAGTTGTGAACAACTCTCTTGGAAACATGCTTAGGTGCTTGACAAAGTAATATGGGCAGAGTTGGGATCAACTCATTCATCAAGCAGAATATGCCTACAATGATAGTGTTAACCGGTCTACAGGTAAAAGTCCATTTGAAGTTGTTTATGATATGCATCCAAGGGGTATAATGGAGTTGAGGGATATCACTAATTTACAACATAAGAGTGGAACAACAGATGACATGGCACAATCCATGAAGGAGGTTCATGAGCAAGTGAGAAAAGCTCTTCAACATACATCCCAAAAGGTCAAAGCAAGAGTGGATGCTACAAAGAGAGATGTTTAGTTTTCCATAGATGATTATGTGATGGTTCATTTGAACAAGGCAAGGTACAAAAGGGAGTTCCCAACAAATTTCAGATGAGGAGGATAGGCCCTTGCAACATCTTGGCGAAGTATGGGTCTAATGCTTACAAAGTTGATTTACCTACTGATGTTTCTTTGTCTCATATTTTTAATGTTGCAGATCTAATTTCTTTCAAAGGGAAAACACTTGAGGATATTCAAAGAGTTTCAGATGTTGCACAATCCCTTTCTGATCTATCTCTCCCTTCTCTTTCTTTTCCCCAAGCATTATGTTCAAACTTTTGGCAAAACTAAACACACCTACATGGAGCATCTAATCAAATGGAAGGACAAACCTATCTCAGAGGCCACATGGATACCTAAAGCTAACTTTCAGAAAGCTTGCATACCTTCTTCTTTTTTTCCTCAAGGAGTCACATGACTTCTTTGTTTTTGGGGGAGTATGGTGCAGGAGCACCTAGTTGAGTAAAACTCCCATTTTGAGTATTTAATGCTTTCTTGTTTGTAATGTCTTGTGTTAGGTTCATAATTTTGTTTTAGGTTTTTATGTGTCATGTTTAGTGGTTTTTATCTCATTTTGGGCTCAAGAGATCAAGTTTTGCCTTTCAGGCTTTGAGTTGACAATTTTTGGCAAAAATGTGCAAAATTGTCAAAAAGGTCATCTAATGCTTTCCAAAGCATTGAAAAATGTTTGATAAGTTTTTTTAGGCATATCAAAGTTGTTTATACAAGTTGATAAGGTTAGAGTGTCAAAAATGTCTTTTGGAGCAAGAAAAGTTGTCATTTGGGCTTGTAAAATTGTCAAAATTGTCATTTTCTTGCAAATTGAAGTTATGGAAACCTCATATTCATACTGAGGCTTGATAAACAACTGGAAAAACTATAAAATTCCCCCCTTTTCCTTTTAAATTTTTGGTGATTGTATGAGCAAGAGCTTTTTAATAAAATCATGAAATTTTGGCTTTTATGACTAGTTTTTCTTTCCTTTGTGAAACAGTCCATACTGTAGCTCCATAGTCCGTACTGTACCTTTGGTAAGTGCGCATAATAGTTGTATAATTATCTCTAGTTTATTTTTGTATTTTTTTCTTTTGGAAATTTGATTGTACAAAATTATTTTCAATCTGTGTGCTCACTGCCTTGTCAAGGGTTTGAAGTTCTAAAATGTCACCACTTGATTAATCCAGGTCTGGGATCCCAAAAAATGGATTTAGTCAAGTTGGAATTCATGTATATACTATACATATGCTCTATTTTATGCTAAGTGTGGTTGTAAGAAGGACTTGAGTGAATACTAGGCAAGTATTGATTACTTGGCTAGTAACATGATCAAAACTCAAGAGTTGCACCCAAAAGGAATTTGGAGTGAACAAATGCATGATGTAGAGGTCTGGACATGTGGCCAAGTGTGTTTAGAATCATCTTAGTTTATTGGAATAGATTGTTCTTATCAAACATTCTCATTTTGTAAACAAAACAGTGAGTTCACTGTTTTTATGAATTGTGTTGTCAATTTGCTTATGGAATGCTTCAAAAGCATCATCCAAGCCTTGTAACTGAGAAGGCATTGTAATAGGAAGATTATCCAATGTTTTTAGACCTCATTGAGGTGTATTTCCAATTCAAAACTCTTCATTATGCACGTCCAAAGGTGTAATGATCGCTAACTGGTAAAAGGGCAGCATTTTGATTGTGACAGTGACACTTTTACTGTTTTTCTCAATGGTTTGCCAAGTGTTTGGCATAATGCTTGTGTAACAAAGGCAAGGGAAGCTCTAGTTTGCTATGGAAAAGGTCTCCAAGCAGTGTGGGAGTTTGAATCAAGCTTGGTGAGAGGAGTCCATGGTGGAAGCATCCAAACCCTCATGAAACCCTAACTTTAGGCCCAATTTTGTGGACAGTCACTAAACTAAGTTGGTGGAACCTAAAACCATGAAAATCTCCTTGCTATGACCTATTCCACACCATCCAAAATAATTTTGTTGAAGGAGAAGCCCATCGTTGGGTCGAGTGAACAAAAATTGGCCAATTAGCCCTCCACAGGCTAGTAGCCCTTGACTGCATAACACACACTTTTTTAGAACCCGATTGCAAGGAGGAGTTTAGGGCTCATAAGACTTTGTGTGGACATGTTAAAACATTTAAATAAGCAACATATAGGCCTTTGGGCAACGTGTTGTCCCTTTTTGAGATTTTGACCCTTGGTTGGTGTATTGAGCAAGCCAAGTCTATGGGCCTAGAACTAAGTTTGGTTGTCAAACTTGACAAAAACCTTGCTGCCCCTACATGTCCATGTTGAAGACTCCTAATACACTCTTTAACAGAGGGTTGAATGCCAAAAGAATAGAGATTGAGGATGTGTAGATGGGTGGAGTGAGTAATTTGAGTAGGTTGAGCATGGGTGTGAGCTATCACCAAAAGGGGAGTTTGTTAGGAAAGTGATACATGAAGTGCTTGGCAATATAACCACAAGAATGATTTTGTAAACACATACAACAACCTTAAACAAGTTTTTGGGTAACAAATTGAACCTCTTGACTCAAATTATCCTTTTGAGCACTTTCCTGGCAACCTCCCTATCAGTCCCCTTTCAGGGTTTTCTCGTTTGCTCCGTTTATGAGAAACTTCATGTTTGTTCATGGGTACCTCATCAGGCTTTAAGCCAAGACCCATCTTGCATTCATCTTTGCATGTTTTTTTCCTACATCTTTTGTGCCTCTCTCCCCAGTTGTGCATTTATGGGGGCGTTGGAATAAATAATTTATATATCAATTATTCACTTAATTGCATTAATTTACTAAATAATTTATTATTTAGTTAATTAATTAATTACAAATAATTAATTAATATTTATCTCCATGCATAGTGCAAATTAGGAAAAGCAAAGTATGTTTAGATTTTTGAGAGTTTCATGCATTAATTAGTCTATTATGTTATTTGTGCATACATGACTGATTCATGCATTATGTTTCAAACTTTCAATCTATCTTGTAGACTACACCATTTAGGGTTTCTATCTTTAGAGTTAGATTTCTTTATAAAGATGTTATATCCTTCATTGTAACTTAAGAAAAAAACAAAAAACAATAAGCAATACAAGCAATTCAATCAATTTCATTGTTATTGTCTTCAATTATTTTGTTATTCAATTTTCTCTATATGTGTGACGGATATTCTTGCAAAAGATAACTAGGCTCGTGGGATTCACATTTTACAAATTCTAAGAATTTGAACTTGTATGTATTAGCTTTTTTCTTGAAAACACCACAAGCTAAGAGTTGGAATGCTAGGACATTAGATTTTGCATCACGATATGACTCATCCTTTTACCACTATAAAGAGTATAAAAACAAGTAGGTTTCCCCACATTCACACCCTTAAATATTGAATTATGTTCCATTAAGCTTCCTAAGTTTTCTAAGGATAAATGCAATAATATTCGATTGAAACCATTGAAATTGAAAAAAAAAATGTCACTCTCATGCACAAAACCATCACCACCTCAAACACAAAAGTGGACATTTTCCAATGACACTTTCACTACCATTTGCTCAAACAATCTAATGAAATAGAAAATACCTATACCATTTTTTATAACTTTGTAGGCATTAGAAAATATGTAGATACTAAAATCTCATTGTTGGAAACTTACAACCAATAACTCTTAAAAATCCTATGATTAAAATCTTCCACATATTAATGTAGCTTTTGTGAAATGCATGTATATTTGAACAACAATTGTACATAAGACTTTTCCAAAAACAATCCCTTAATTTATATGAGTACATGCCCAATTTAGAATAAACCCGCACCATCATTATTTCAAGTTTAGTAATTTCTTTTATGTTCTCACATAATATTTAGTGGGTACACCTAATATAAGTTCCTCCTACTCAAATTGCCCATCCATTTCCACAATTGTTATTTCATTGTCATGATAAATTTTAGGCCTACAAGAGAGTTTAGTTACACTTTAACAACAACCGAGTTTTCTTATCAAAACTTTCCAACCATTCTTCTATCACAACGTGTATCCGAAAGCTTTACATGGGGGAGTCTGATCATCTAGATAAAGACTCGGTACTTTGCATCTGTCAACTTGCAAGTTAAAATAATTGAGGTTCCTTTTTGGCGTAGCCGTGGAGAAATGTGGATGACTAATTTTAAAAAAAATATATATATTCTGTCGATCTGCATTTGCTCAAAAGTTTCTAAAGCATCTTCAACCAACTGATTTTGTGTATATCTTGCAACATTCTGTTCCATGAGATGACGACTCTTCTATGTATTCTGTCCAAACATTCACTTGCTTTGTTCATGCATGTCGACCAGAGCATTTCCAACTACAATAACTAACAAAAAAATCTCTTCCATTTGTAACTATAATAACTGTCAAACATTCTTTCATTTCCAACTATAATAACTGTCAAACATCTCTTCCATTATGCTTCGATGGATGTTTCAGCATTGCATTCCTTGAGATGGAATCTCTTTGAAGTATTTTATTTTATATGCTTTGTCTGCAGTTTCATATTCCCTTATCAAATCTATTATGCACTGTATTTATATCTCCATACCTCACACAGAAGTTTGTCATGAAGATCACGATTTTAATGGATTCCAGCTCTCAATTTGCCACGAAGATCAGATCTTAATGCTATTAGTGCAAATGGGAAGATGCGAGCAGAGGTCGTGGAATTTCACTTTGCACGTGTCAGTTGCATTCGCTTGAAAGTTTTTAAAATCTTTTGATGCACTCCAAGATCTCTTTTAAGGTATTTAATAATCTTGTAATAAAATCTTTATTTTTTGAATGGTTAGAAATTCATTAAAAAAGCGAGTAGTTGAAGCTTATTTTCTAATCTTCACCTTTCCAACAAGTTAGAAATTCGCATAAAGGTATACAGCCTCAATTTTTAACCTTCACAAAAGTCTTTACTTTTGTAAAAAATATTACACAAAAATCGCATAGGGGAGATTTGATTCTTAATTTTGTCAAAAGCCTTCCTTTTTAAATATATTTTTATCAATTTCATTAAAAAATTAATAAAAATTTCTCTAATGAACCTTCAAAAGTGGCCAAAGACAAACAATTATAACTTCTAGTCAAGTCAAAACATTTTCTCATGAAACTTTTTTAACTTGTTGATGATACTATTACACTAAAAAATCATAAATATAATTCCATTTAATCGTACAAAACCTTCAATTTAATTGTTTCCACAATCTAACCAGTGAAAAATTGAACCATTTGAAGCTTTAATATCTTTGTAAACTGGGATGTGGGCTGATCTATAAATTGACCATATTGTCAAAAATGATATCACAAATCTCCTTGCCAAATCATTTCACTCCAGCTACTAAAAAAAATTAAATCTAATTGTTTTCACAAATCAAGTGTAAGAAGTTGAGTTTAATATCTCCCAAATTGTAAAGTGTACTAGCCCAAAAACTTGCCACATTGGTCAAAATACTACAAGAAATATGCCCACAAAAGGTTTTGGCATAATATATTATGGATTTCAATATTTATTTGTTCTGTAAATCTTGACAAATTGAATGACTTCTAGGATTTTGATTGAGACCATTAACAATTCCACTTTGAAATGGCAAGAGACTCAACATGTGAGGATGATTGTTGAGAAACAAGGTGAAGAAAACTTTCAATATTAACTTTCTTATGTGATTACAAATCTAAAAAGATTACTAATCATAAACTATATATAAAATCAACATGTGATTACACAACTCAACATAAATATAAAATCAATCATACCAAAAAAGACACCAGATTTACATGGAGAAAGTCTTTTGTGAAAAAACTCCACCAATGAACAAGGGCAAGTATATTATTAATTTGGAAAAGAGTGGCTACAACAATAATACACTTCACTTCACTTCTCTAAATGATCCTATAACTACTTGGAAACCTCAAAGAAACTATGATGAAACAATTATGCCTTGACTCTAATTTATAGACAAATGGGAGAGGAAAAGCCACAACTACTTTTCAAAAACAAGGGGCCAAAAAAACTTAAAAAATCCCATGCCTTGGAGAATGAATAACCAATAGCTATAATAAAATAATTAAACTCTTCAAGTGACTCCTCTTTGGGCACCAAACACAAAGCCACTTAGACTTTAAACATTCTGAGTGCTTTACAACTCTTAGTGACTATTGAAATGATTTCTAAAATCTAAGAAATAAACAACAAGCACAAATGAATGAATTCAATCTAGTGTATTAAGATTGCTCAATGATCATGAGAGCAAATCCTTGCATAAGTAGGCAAGGACAAGGAGGTGAGATGGTTGGACACAACCACTGACTAACCCTCCAATCATGCAACACTTGTAGCTCACTTGAGAAGTGTATGAGCAAGTGGCAAGTGTGCATGCACAAGGTGTTTCCACAAGGGAGGAGATGTGTCTACACCACACGAGGTGAGACAACAAACTCAACTAGCCTAAGTAAACTTAAACTAAGTGTGAAAAGGTCAAACCTAGTCTTAACTAGTTTGATAATAACCTTGTTTACACTAACAATTCTGATCTCCCAATGTACATCTTTTATCTTCCCAAACTTGGTCTCTTCATACATGACCCTTCATGCATCAATTGCGACAGATTGTGTGGCTTTCTCTTTGGATGGCCTTTTCTATGTCCAGTGGCAATGGCATGGTAGAGGGTGAGAGCATTCATGTATGAGAGGGTGGTCACTTTGTTTCTTGTTGCAAGTATCTTGATGGAGCACATGGAGCACTTTGATTCCATGATGGTATATGTGCTAGAGGTATTGCTCCCTTGTTCATGTTGTGGTTACTTATTCCCCCTTATGCATTGTATACAACAAGTGGGAAAATAGTTGTTGTACACCTTGCATAATAATGTTTGTAATTGTAATATTTATTTATTATGTGAGTTCCCATGGACATGTAATGTAATATTTTAATTAATGTTGCACATGGATGTGTAACATGTAGAGATTTCTTGGGAATATTTTTGAGACCACTTGATGAGTTGTATTGTAACATTGGGATTATTATATTGTATTTTATTTAATATTGGAGAAATTAATTTAATAAAGTACCGAATGTTAGATGTGGAGTCAATGGAGGTAGTTATCCCATGGTGTTTGCACATGGTATTAGCACATTGTTTTGATGTAATACCACTTGGTAGTTTTGTGGGAGATTATTTCTATAAAAGCAACCACAAGGGTAGTTGTTTGGGTTAGCCAGTTAGCTAAGTTAGCCAAGTTTAGCATTTGTGGAGGCTGGAAGCCTAACATGGGATGTGTGGTTACATGCTTGTTCACATGGAGTGCTTGTTGATGGCTGGGGTTTCAAAGGCTTTCATAGTTGTATTGTAATGTTGCATTGTTGAATAATACATGGTGATGGATGCTTTTGGAGGCTGGGTTTTTCCCTCGTGAGCATTTTTCTAGGATATATCTTGTGTCATCTTTGATGGGTATGTTGTCTATTATTTGCATGTGGATTCTATATGATTATTTTGTCGAAGTCTCAATTGGGTTATGTGGAAATTGTCATAAAGTTGGCTACAAGTTTCCTTAAACAGATGAGTAGCTTCAACACATTCAAACTGATATATCAAGATATGATTGTGGTTCATTACATTAATTCCATTTATTAGTAAGCATTTCAATAGATAACAAATGATTCCCACCAAGACATGAAAGAATTACCAATCTGACATGCAAAAAACTAGTAATAATAATTCAAAAATACATGTAGAACATATGAGCCAAAAGTATTTTGTATTATCTTTATGAAATCATATAATTTTAGAATTTTTTGTACAAAGAGTAAAGTCAAACGTCATTAAAAATTCTTTCTCTAATTTTTTTTCTAGACTTCCCCGTATAAAAAGTCCACTTTATAATGCAAAATAACTTGTATTTATATGATTTTTCTTGATAACCACCTAGTAACCACTTTCTAACTAATTCTAGTCAAGTCAACTTTTTATCATGAAACTTTTTAAGCTCGTTGATTATACTATTACAATAAAAAATCATAAATATAATTCTATTTAAATCAAACAAAACCTTTAATTTAATTGTTTATGCAATTTGGTTGGTAAAAATTTGAAGCTTTAATATCTTGTAAACTGGGATGTGAGTTGATCTAAAAATTGGCCAAATTATCAAAACTGATGTCACAAATGTCCCTACAAATCCTTTCACTCTAGCTGCTAATTTTTTTTTAATATAATTATTTCCACAAATCAGCTGTAAAAAGTTGAGTTTAATATCTCCCGAAATATAAAGTGTACTGACCTGAAAACTTGCTACATTGATAAAAATACTACTAGAAATATGCCCACAAAGGGATCTAGCATAATATAATATAGATTTTAATATTTATTTATTTTCATAAATCTTCGCAAATTGGATTACTTCTAGGATTTTCACTGAAGCCATTGACAACCATCCTCTAAAATGGCAAGAGACTCACTGTGTGAGGATAATTACAGATCCTTTTTTTTAAGAAGTACTCAATAAAATGATTTTGACTATTTTTTATTTATTTTGGGAAGTTTAGAAATGAGGATAACATGGCTAAAGTTAAATTAGGTTTATTGTTTGCATGAGGTTAAGGTTATGGTTATACCTACAACTAGTATTAGTTTGAGAGTTGGGATTATGCTTAGGGTTAATCTTACAGGTATTATTAGTTTCCTATTTATAAATAATGCTAGTTTTAGGTTTAAGGTTACTATTTTTTAGGGTTAGAGTTCAAGTTAGGGTGTAGTTATTGTTATAGTTAGACTTGGAAGTATTGTTAATTTATGGTTGCATCGAGTTTAGGGTTATAGTGACTTGGAATATAGTTTCAAATTATAACACATCTCCTTATATATCACTTATAACTCTAATAACATAATAATTTGTTATATATGTATTTTAGGTTTATTCGTGACATGTAATAATATAAATTAATATAGCATGGTTCAGGGTTAGCGTTTGAGTTAGGGTTATGGTTTAGGGTAAACGTTAGGGATAGAATTAGATTTAAATTTGGCATAATTAAAGAAAATTTAACAATTGTAAGTCATCAATTGAGAGGCAAAAATCCCCAAAATGTCTAAGCATTTTCACCTCCCAACAAACTCGTCGAGCATTACATTCACCACCAAGAATATTACAAGAAAAGTGAAAGAAAGATTCCTTTATTATTTTACAACAATTGACATAAAGAAACCTTAGAGTATCATAAAATACTATAGAGCAAATCTTTTATAGAAATTTTTGGAACTTTTCACTATTTGATCAGATTAATCATTAGCATGCCTATTCCTATGAATAGTTGGAATATTGTGTTAAGACCTCCTCTCATGTATCAAAAGTAAAATATGGAAATACCATATGGAATGCATTAAATGTTAATTTATATAAATGTATCCAATCAACAACTCTAGCAATGAAATTTAGAGTTTACCTAATCCCACGAGATTAAGAAACTTTATTTGAAGAAGCCACAAACTTTCTTGAACTAAGGGAAATCTTCATTATCATGTCCTCTTTCATGAAAAGTGTGTCTTAGAAGATAATAGGCTTAGATTTTATTAAGAACGACACTCAATTGAGGTGTAATAAAATTCTAGCATTAATTTTTTCCTCTCAAATATAATAGAATAACTAGGGAATGTTGAGTTTGTAGTAAATGTGTACCAATTAGATCTATATTTTGCCATGAAAGCTAGGAAGGTCTCTACAACGTTATGATTTTTTTAAAGGAGAGGCAAAGGGAAGGGTTTTTTCTTTTGCCATATTAGAAAACTCTCAATTTATCAAATATATCTGCAATAAGTCAAGAGGAGATCAATTTCAAGGAATTTGGATGATTTTTCGTGCTAGCTTTAAAGATAGTGAAAAATATTCGGTGAGAAGCAAGTGAGAAATATTTGGTGAGAAGCAAGCAAGAGCATATAAGAGATGTGGTTTATGTAAATTCCATTTCTTCTTTAGAATTCTCATAAGATCCAAATCCATGTAGAATGCAAAGGTGGGTTGGGGAAAAGGATTTTGAGACTATAAGTTTGAGTAATAACTTTTTGTAGCTATTTTTAATTGTAGCATTGTAAATTGCATCCCTGTGCAATTTATTACTCAGCTAGGCCCTATTCTTGCATGTATGGCCTCTCACATCTAGTCCCCTTCTTTGCGACTCAATTTAGCATCTCTTTCAGGGATCTCCTTCCCAAATTAGACCCCAGATCCCAATTTGGGGCCACATTGGGGGGACTAGATCCATTAGATAGACCCAGTCCCCAATGTTTGGCCCCAAATTTGAACCACATAATTCTTGGAGTGGTTGGATGGGAAATATTTTATTGTGTCATCCTACTTCGAGTTTTGCGCCCTGAAATGCTTGTGAGAGGTATTTAAGTAAGGCATCCTCCTCATTTTGGGGAAGTCCACATCAATTGATAAGGTGAACGTGAGATCAAGCATTTAAGGCATTTCATCTCACTGTATCATTTATTGTGGCAAACTTAAACAATCCTCATGGAAAGCATGTCTTTTATGATTTTCTTTGAGGTCTTTTGTGTGGAATCATGCTATTGCATTAACATTTATGGTCATCTTGAAAGAGACATTTGCATCATCAAGGTGCAAGACATTTCTATTCTCAAATACAACCTTTGATATATATCAACACAATTTCCTTTCATGTTCAATTCAATTCAAATTCAAGGTTGATTCCAAAATTGAGGTTTGACCTAAGCAAATCCCTTTCTACCCAACATTTTCTCTCTTTCATGTGTGCAAGAACAGGTGGCAAACCTACAAAAATAAGTATAGGCTAATAAGGAGAAGAGCTACAATTTGTAATTTGTGAGAGCCAAAATTGTCGGGACTCTGCCGATTGGATCGACCCACTCTCGAGACTCTAACTATCATATTGACCCAGTCCTCCCATTTCTCACTCAAATTTGGACTTCAGGTCAGTCTTAGTTTTCTCTATTATCTCCTTTTATGGAATCAATCTGCCAATTCACTTTCTCCCTATGCATTCTGAAAGTTGTTCATCTTAACCTATTTTCATTTATTTACAATTGCTTAGTCATTTTCAAGTACCCCAAAGCAAAGGATCATTGCATCCACTTTGTTCTTGAGTCTTCTTGAGCCAATTAGATTAGCTTCTTTCTAATGGTAAGGTAGTGCATGAAAATAGCATGAAAATAGATTCTTTATTTACATACATAAACTTGGAATCCTATATCCCCACCTTACATTTTGGTGAACTCGACACTTCTTACATTACATTAATTTTGATTTTTCTTCTTAGATCAAATTTAGGTGTCTTTCATTCCTTGCAATGGAATTCACTAAATTTGAATGGTTTGCCATTTCACATCTAATTATAGTGCTTCTTATTACATTTATCAAAATCATGTTTTAGACAATAGTTTCTTTAATTTCATGTTGCTTTTCATTCATAATACTCTTCCATATGGCATCATTAGAATTTCAAAAAAAATTCCTAATTGTAAATCATTTCTCAAAGCTTTTATCCATGTTGTACGTTGTTTCATGATGATATTCTTGCAAAGATGCATAGATGTGTGTAGATCACATAAGAGATTTTGTAGAAATTGATAAAGCCTAGAGATGACATTGAAATGAATAACACTTATACCTCCCATAGATTACCTTTTCTTAATGAGGCTAGAGTTTATACTCCAAGATCATCTCCTCACAAAGATACCTTGGCGCAAGAGACACAAGCTAAACATGTTGATTTAACCACTTCAATCACTCTAGATCCTTCTTATTGTCCTACATCTTATCTTCATTGTCAAAATATCCTTAAACAAAATGATGTTATGCACTTTATTCATGATCTATATCCTAACATAATATTAAGCAAAGATGAAGAATTTGATGGCCCTCCTTCCAAATTTACCAAAGAGGGCATAAATAATGATGATAGAAATGAGAATCTTCCTACTAAGTATATTCCTTCTTTATATATTCATCCCTTTAATCCTTCACCTTATCCTCACACAACACATTTTAAAGAAATACATGATGGTCTTTTTTTCTTTGAAATTACAAACATCTTATGAAGTTGGCTATGA
Source organism: Cryptomeria japonica (assembly GCF_030272615.1). Classification (NCBI taxonomy): domain Eukaryota; kingdom Viridiplantae; phylum Streptophyta; class Pinopsida; order Cupressales; family Cupressaceae; genus Cryptomeria; species Cryptomeria japonica. Next base: position 723,461,577 of record NC_081413.1, on the reverse strand, counting down.
TATGATTTCAAAAAAATGCTATACAGGAAATGGACTTGGAAAACACGAACAAGGAATCAAGGTCCCTATAGGTCCTCCTTTGAAATATACTAGAGAAGATACATGATATTGAAATTCATCAATTCAAACAGACGATCTTTGTAAGGTTCAAATGCTTAAGTAATACTTTGCAAAATATAGAGACTATCGTCCTTCTAAAAATTCTTCTTCATCAACCAATCTTTTTCCTCCTTAACCAACACTTTTACCACAAGTAGAAAACCCTTCCTCTTCCACTAATATATCTTGCCATATACCTCAAGAGACAAGACCTATCCATAGTGATAATCAAGAAAATCTAGCTACAAGAATCTTTTGGAGATTGAAATATGATAAGAATGTTATTTTTCCTTTCATGAAATACAACAATAGTTACAAGAATAAAGGTGGTGATATGTATTGTCTCTTTCATCATAGTTACTCTCATTCTCTTGGAAATTGTAAAGCTTTTAAAGAATTTGTTCAATACCAATATGATAGAGCTTGTATTACTCTTACAACTGATTTTGCACTTTTTCGTGGTGAAGAGGTAGTACCTTAGTACTCCATTCACCCTATTATGTTACTCCTTACCCAATGAAATTGATAGTTTACCTTCATTGGGGGCTCATTGTCATTTGTGGTGAAACATTTCAATCATAATTGGATAACAACATAATAGTCCTCCCTTTTAATTCTCTCTCCTTTTCCTTATTTTGAGTTGTATTTTTTGTAATTTGAGGTGCTTTCTTACATAGAGTGGTCCTCCATGCAAGAACATAAATGTCCCTTGGTTGGATTGGTTCTTTATTTGTATTGGTGCCTCTTCTAATGCATAATTCACCCTTATTAAATGTGTGTAATCCTATTTTTCTCTGTCCTTCATGCTTTGTGCGCAAGGATTCTATCTTCTATCTCTTCTCCTTTCTTCTAAGGATCCAGTTTTCCTTGGTTGAGTAGCATTTGTTTATGATACAATGCCATTTCTTGTGTGGAATCATTTATTTTCTCAAGGATGCTCTCTTATGCAAGAGGTGTGTATCGTTGGGTACAACCTCTTCTTCACTTGACAATGTATGTTTATTATAAACTAATCCCTCACTTGGAGTCAAAAGTGTATTATCCTTCATCAAGAATCTCTTTACCTAGGAATAGGGGGAAGGTGTGAATTCTTGTTCTCCTTCCTTTCTTTTTCAATGATGTTATTTTTGTTTAGGATCTCCTCTTACAGTTAGATGTTTTTGATCAAATATCTCTTCCTCCTCATAAAAGGAATCCCGTTTACACTCATTTAAAGATAACTCCTAATCATTTCTTCCTTAGCTCATTAGAGTTATGCCTCTTTAGATAGGGTTGTATGTACATTGTTGTTTAAGTATATCTCCTTGGTGACTGAAGGTGTGTATCCTTGTTCTTCTTTTCCTTAAGATGTCACAATAGCTCTACATTGCATTCTTAAGGAGGGGGCATATGTGTGGCCTCATTGTGTACTATATTGCAGATTTCGTTGCATAATGCCTTTGTTGGTTATCCTTTTTCAGTTCAAGTTGTGGATTTATTGGAGACAATTCTTTCCTTGGTTATCCTTGGGATGGGTTGACTAGAATAACACAACTTCCTAGACTGTTTGACCTTTCCTTTGCACCAATACATTTTCAAAATGGGTTGACTAGCATAACACAACTTGCTTGACTATTCAACTTTCTCTTTGCACCAAGCTCTCTTGGGATGAGTGGAGCTAGCATAACACAACTTGCTAGACTATTTCCTACTCTTCCTCTCTTCTTTCATGGATCACCTAGCATAACACAACTTGCTAGCCCATGGTATCCATGCTCTCTTTATTTTTATCTTCTATGATACCATAACATACCTTTTCTAGTTAATTGGACCATGGAGTCTTGTCTTGTCTTTAATGTGTACTCTCGCTCTTTCCAGGTGATCACTTGTGCTCTTCCAATAGAATTTTGAGTGTGATATTAGTGGTTGAGACATTTAGATTATCAAGGTCTCTTCAACTAGTTGATTTGGAGCCTTTAGTACTAACCCCTTTTGTGTGTCTTTTGTTTTTGCTTTTGTCTTTGTTTTTATTTTTGGGTGTCCTTGCACGTGGTTGTTTGAGTTAAGATCATTGGTTTTGGGGCCCATTCCCTTGAACTTAGTGATGTATTATCTCTTTAAAGGCTTGCCTAGTGCCTCTATATTTTTGTCTCTTTCTTCTACTATATGAGTATGTATGCAGGCTTATACTCCCACTAAAGTGAGGGATAAATGTAGTGATAAATAGCACCCCTATGTAACTTCTTTCTATTTTAGGCCCTATTTTGGCATGTATGGCCTCTCGCATCTAGTCCCCTTCTCCACAACTCAATTTGACTTCTCTTTCCAACATCTCCTTCCCAAATTGGACCCCAGGTCCCAATTTGGGGCCACATTGTGGGGACTGGGCTGATTAGATCGACCTAGTCCTGAGACTGAGCTGATTAGTTTGATATAGTACCCAATATTTGACCCCAAATTTGAATCACATAACACCTAAAGTGGTTGGGAGAGAAATAGTTTTTGGTGTCGGCCTGCTCCGAGTTTTGCACCCATGAATGCTTGAGAGAGGTATATAAGAATGACATCCTCCTCATTTTGGGTTAATTCCACATCAATCAATAAGGCAAACTTGATATCAAGTATTTAAGCATTCAAGGCATTTCATCTCACCATATCTTTCATTGTGGCAACCTTCAACAATCTTCATGCAAGCATGTCTTTTATGATTTCCTTTTATGTCTTTTGTGTGGAGTAATATTTTTGCATTAACATTTGTGGTCATCTACAAATAAGCATTTGCATCATCAAGTTACATGAAATTTCCATTCCCTGATCAAGCCTCTACTATACATCAACATACTTTATTTTCATGTTCAATTCGATTCAATGTCAAGGCTGATTCCAAAATCGAGGTTTGACCTATGCAAATGCATTTCTACCCAAAATTTTATCTCTTTAATGTGTGTAAGAACACGTGGCAAACCTATGGGAATAGGTCTAGGGTAATCAAGAGGAGAGCACACTCTACAACTCATTAGAGTCAAAACTATCGGGACTCTTCTGATCAAATCAACCTAGTCTCGGGACTCTGTCGACCATATCGACCCAGTCCTCCCATTTTTGCCTCAAATTTGGACTGCAGGCCAATCTCAGTTTGCTCTGTTGTCTCCTTTTTTGAAATCGGTATGCCAATTCATTGTCTCCCTGTGCATATTGAAAGTTGTTCATCTTAGCATGTTTTCATTCATTTATAATTGCATATTCATTTTCAAGTACCCCACAACAAAGGATCATTGCATTGAATTTTGTTCTTGAGTCTTCTTAAACCTAGTGGATCATCTTCCTTCCAATGATAATGTAGCACATGAAAATAGGTTCCTTGTTTGCATACATAAACTTGGAGTCCCATTCCCCTACCTTACATTTTTGTGAACTTGACGCTTCTTACATTGCATTAATTTTGATTTTTCTTCTTATATTTAATTTAGGTGTCTTGCATTTCTCACTATTGAATTCACTAAATTTGATTGGTTTACCATTTCACATGTGATTGCATTTCTTCTTAGTTACATTTATCAAAATCATGTGTGAGACCATAGTTTCATTCATTTCGTGTTGCTTCTTTCTATTCATAGTTCTCTTGCATACAAAATCATTAGAATTTGAAAAATCTTTCTTAATTGTAAATCATTTCGCAAATCTTTTATCCATGTTGTATGTTGTTTTATTATGATATTCTTACAAAAATTCATAGCATGTGTGGATCACATAAGAGCTTTTGTAGAAACTAATAACTTGAGAGATGACATTGGAATGAATAACACATATACCTCCCCTAGGTTATCTTTTGTTAATGAGGCTAGAGACCATACTCCAAGATCCTTTCCTCACAAAGATGCCTTGGTGCACGAGAGACAAGCTAAACATGTCGTTATAACCACTTCAACCACTCTAGATCCTTCTTATTCTCATACATCTTATCTTTGTTATCAAAATATCCTAAAACAAGATGATGTTATACATTTTTATTCATGATCTATCTCCTAACATAAGATTAAGAAAAGATGAATATTTAGACGACTCTATTTCCAAATCTACCAAAGAGGACTTAAATAATGATGTTAGAAATCAAAATCTTCCTACTAAGGATATTCCTTTTCATCTAGTCATCCCTTTTATCCTTCACCTTATCCTTACACAACATATTTCAAAGAAATGCATGTTGAAGGCCATTTTTCTTTGAAATTAAAACATCTTATGAGGTTGGCTATGATATGATTTGAAAACAAGGCTATAGAGGACAAGGACTTGGAAAACATGAACAAGGAATCAAGGTCCCTATAGACCCTCCTTTTCAATCTACTATAGAAGGTTTAGGTTATTCCAATTCATCAACTCAAACATATGACCTCTATAAGGTTCAAATGCTTAAGGAATACTTTTCAAAAGATAGAAACTATCGTCTTTCTAAAAATGCTTCTTCATCAACCAATTCTCCTCATCCCTTACCAACTCTTTTACCACAAGTAGACAATCCTTCCTCTTCCGCTATTATATCTTGCACTATACCTCAAGAGACAAGACCTATCCATATTGATAATCAAGAATATCTAGCTAAAATAATCTTTTGAAGATTGAAATGTGATAAAAATGTTACTTTTCCTTTCATGAAATACAACAATAGTTGCAAGAATAAAGGTGATGATTTGTATTGTCTCTTTCATCATAGTTACTCTTATTCTCTTGGAAATTATAAAGTTTTTAAACAATTTTTTCAAGACCAATATGATAGAGCTCATATTACACTTATAATTGATCTTGCGCTTTTTCTTGGTGAAGAGGTAGTATCGTATTACTCCAATGACCCTATTATGTTTCTCCTTACCCTATGACATTGATAACTTACCTTCATTGGGGGCTCTTTGTCATTTATGGTGATACATTTCAATCATACTTGGAAAACAACATAATATTCCTCCTCCTTTTTTAATTCTCTTTCTTTTTCCTTGTTTTTCCTTGTATTTTTCATAATTTGAGGTCGTTTCTTACAGAGAGTGGTCCTCCATGAAAGAACATATATGTCCCTTGGTTGGACTAGTTCTATGTTTGCATTGGTGCCACTTCTTATTCATAATTACCCTTAGTAAATGTGTGTAAACATATTTTCTTTTGTCCTTCACACTTAGGGGGAAATGATTCTATCTTCCATCTCTTCTCCTTTCTAAGGATCCACTTTTCCATGGTTGAGTAGTATTGCTTATGATATGATGTCATTTCTTGTGTGGAATTATTTGTTTTCTCAAGGATGCTCTCTTATGCAAGAGGTGTGTATTCGTTGGTACAACCTTTTCTTCACTTGACGATAATGTTTATTATAAACAAATCCCTCACTTGGGGCCAAAAGTGTGTTATCCTTCATCAAGAATCCCTTTACCTAGTAATAGGGGGAATGTGTGAATTCTTGTTCTCCTTCCTTTCTTTTTCAATGTTGCTATTTTTGTTCAAGATGTCATGAACCAAATTTAGACTATTAATTTTTACTTTATATTATTATACTAGACATTGATACATGATATTTTATATTATGATGCTAATAAATGTGCTTGACATTATGTTATTTAATGTCATTAGCAACATTATGTTTATGTGATGTTAACTATCATGATATTTGATAGTATTGATGACATTTTATAATGATAATTATGTGATGATGTTAATGAATTTTTATATGATGATCTGATGTTTCATCGAGTGTGAGGTGGATGTAGGGTCGACAATGGAAGATGGACATGTGACCGAGGAGGAGTTTTCTAGTTTGTCAGCAGTGACTCACGATGTGAACTTGTATGTACGCACACACTAATAAATA